>NW_027672051.1:0-218000 GCF_964165515.1 Mesoplodon bidens | reverse complement strand
CTGGTTATTGGGCAGCAGAGCCTCAATGGAAGTCGCGTTCTAGATTGGAATTTAGAACGGAATGTGCCAGGAGAAAGCCCTTCAAGTTTGTCTCACTACTTCTTGTTCGTGTGTTTAATTTAATTTTTTATTGTTTATTACAGCAAGTTTGAGTACAACGTTTAGCATGTTGTAGGTGTGCAAGAGGTGGTTCTTTTACACATATACATGTCTGTTCTTCCTGGGATCCTTTTCCCATGTACGTTATGACAGAATGTTGAGTAGTCTTCTCTTGGTACTCCGTAGGTCTTTGGTGATTATATATGTCTACTGTGTTTGTATATGTCTGTTAACCCCAATATCGTAATGAATTCAATCCTCACACCTTTCCTTTGGTGAACCATAAGTTTGTTTAATGAATCTGTGATTGCCCTTCTCCGTGGAAATATCTGCCCTGGTATCAATTTATAGGTAACACCTATAAGTGATATGATATGATATGTGTCTTTCACTTTCTGACTTACTCCAAATCACGTGATTACCTCTAGACTCATCGACGGTGCTGCAAATGGCATTGTGTGCTTCTTTTCCTTGGCGAATATTCTGTCTTAGCGAGGTCCATTTTCTGCAATGTGATTCCCTGAGGGCTGAGGATTAGCTGACCTGGGCAGCCTGACCCTGCCGGCAAGCCCTCCCCAGGTGTGCCTGGGTTGAGGTCAATATAAACAGCACTCCAGGCAGCAATAGCCCCTGCAGCTGTGCCTGACTCCATATTCTCTGCCCCGTCAGCAGTCTCGGGGCTGTGCTGGTGGTAGGGTGTGAGGGTCCACGGCTTTGTGGGTGGCCCGGTGTGAGTGGGGCTCTGCTGGACTTTCTGCAGGAGTTGCCAGGCTGCCACCTGTAAAGAAGAGGATGTGTCACCCATAACTTCCACTGGAATATCTCTCCGGGCTGAGGGGAGGAAGGAAAAAAAGGAGTGGGGGCCGGGACAGGAGGGGTATCTCAGGCAGGGCAATGGAAAGCTTCCAGAAGAGCGCCCGTGGCCAGGACCATCCTGGCTGACCTGCAGGCACCAAGGTGGCCTACGTGCTGTCGCTGGTGTGGCTCCACGGCCCTTCCTCTAGGCTTTCAAGCCCTTGTACATATTCAGGTGTTTCACCTGGGAAGGGTGGGAACAGTTCAGCAGCAGCTGGCCTGGGGCTCAGCTCACGTTTACTCACAGAGGCCTCGGCACTGTCCCACAGCTTTGCAATAAGGACGCTCCTTGCGTGGGTGGGCGGGGCTGCTGGCTCTAGGGGAGATGATTCCCCACCTCTGACTAATTTCAGAATTGTTTACCACTGGAGCAAGTGCCTTGGTAGTGTTTAACTCTGTATAACTGTTAGGTTCAGTTTTTCTTTCTTTTTTGTTTCAAGTTAGATTTTATTCCTCTTTTATGTATTTATGGATATAAGCATGGAAATAATTCATTCTTATAAATACATCAGTGTGAATGGAAGAACTTTTTTTCTGTTTTATTTTTACATTTTATTTTTAAAATTTTTGTAATTTAATTTTATTTATTTTTTTTATACATTAGGTTATTATTAGTTATCAATTTTATGCATAGACATGTATACAGGTCAATCCCAATCTCCCAACTCATCCCACCACCAACATCCCATGGCTTACCCCACTTTGTGTCCATACGTTTGTTCTCTACCTCTGTGTCTCTATTTCTGCCCTGCAAACCAGTTCATCTGTAGCATTTTTCTAGGTTCCACGTATAGGCATTAATATACAATATTTGTTTTTCTCTTTCTGACTTACTTCACTCTGTATGACAGTCTCTAGATCCATCAACTTCTCTACAAATGACCCAGTTTCATTCCTTTTTATGGCTGAGTAATATTCCATTTTATATATGTACCACATCTTTATCCATTCGTCTGTCTGTGGGCATTTAGGTTGCTTCCATTACCTGGCTATTGTAAATAGTGCTGCAATGAACATTTTGGTGAATGTGTCTTTGTGATTTATGGTTTTCTCTGGGTATATGCCCAGAAGTGGGATTGCTGGATCCTATGGTAATTCTCTTTTTAGTTTTTTAAAGAACCTCCATACTGTTCTCCATAGTGACTGTATCAATTTACATTCCCACCAATAGCGGAAGAGGGTTCCTTTTGTCCACACCCTCCCCAGAATTTGTTGTTTGTAGATTATCTGATGATGCCGATTCTAACAGGTGTGAGGTCTTACCTCATTGTAGTTTTGATTTGCATTTCTCTAATAATTAGTGATGTTGAGCAGCTTTTCATGTGCGTCTTGGCCATCTCTGTGTCTTCTTTGAAGAAACGTCTATTTAGATCTTCTGCCCATTTTTGTATTGGGTTGTTTGTTTTATTAATATTAAGCTGCATGAGCTGTTTATATATATTGGAGATTAAACCTTTGTCCATTGATTCGTTTGTGAAAGTTTTCGCCCATTCTGAGGGTTGCCTTTTTCCATTCACGTGTTTTTAACAAAGAAAGAAAGAAATCAAAAGAAGCAGAACACTAATGTGCGTGAAATATGCCTCTTGAAACTGTCGTTTTGAAATATGGACGTCTTTTGAATTTTTTGGTCGATATATGACCCCAGGATTTGTTTTCAGGGCAGGTGTCATTTACAGGCCTGTAATGATTTGGAATATCCACTGACCATTAGCGCTGGGATTAAAGCTGCTGTTGTGTGAAACGGCCACAAGGTGGCAGCAGTTCTCCCTTACCAAATCTGGTTACTAGGGCAGCAGAGCCTCAATGGAAGTCGCGTTCTAGATTGGAATGTAGAACGGAATGTGCCAGGAGAAAGCCCCTCAAGTTTGTCTCACTACTTCTTGTTCGTGTTTTTAATTTAATTTTTTATTTTTTATTACAGCAAGTTTGAGTACAACGTTTAGCTTGTTGTAGGTGTGCAAGAGGTGGTTCTTTTACACATATACATATGTCTGTTCTTCCTGGGATCCTTTTCCCATGTACGTTATGACAGAATGTTGAGTAGTCTTCTCTTGGTACTCCGTAGGTCTTTGGTGATTATATATGTCTACTGTGTTTCTATATGTCTGTTAACCCCAATATCGTAATGAATTCAATCCTCACACCTTTCCTTTGGTGAACCATAAGTTTGTTTAATGAATCTGTGATTGCCCTTCTCCGTGGAAATATCTGCCCTGGTATCAATTTATAGGTAACACCTATAAGTGATATGATATGATATGTGTCTTTCACTTTCTGACTTACTCCAAGTCACGTGATTACCTCTAGACTCATCTACGGTGCTGCAAATGGCATTGTGTGCTTCTTTTCCTTGGCGAATATTCTGTCTTAGCGAGGTCCATTTTCTGAAATGTGTTTCCCTGAGGGCTGAGGATTAGCTGACCTGGGCAGCCTGACCCTGCCGGCAAGCCCTCCCCAGGTGTGCCTGGGTTGAGGTCAATATAAACAGCACTCCAGGCAGCAATAGCCCCTGCAGCTGTGCCTGACTCCATATTCTCTGCCCCGTCAGCAGTCTCGGGGCTGTGCTGGTGGGAGGGTGTGAGGGTCCACGGCTTTGTGGGTGGCCTGGTGTGAGTGGGGCTCTGCTGGACTTTCTGCAGGAGTTGCCAGGCTGCCACCTGTAAAGAAGAGGATGTGTCACCCATAACTTCCACTGGAATATCTCTAGGGGCTGAGGTGAGTAAGGAAAAAAAGGAGTGGGGGCCGGGACAGGAGGGGTATCTCAGGCAGGGCAATGGAAAGCTTCCAGAAGAGCGCCCGTGGCCAGGACCATCCTGGCTGACCTGCAGGCACCAAGGTGGCCTGCGTGCTGTCGCTGGTGTGGCTCCACGGCCCTTCCTCTAGGCTTTCAAGCCCTTGTACATATTCAGGTGTTTCACCTGGGAAGGGTGGGAACAGTTCAGCAGCAGCTGGCCTGGGGCTCAGCTCACGTTTACTCACAGAGGCCTCGGCACGGTCCCCGAGCTTTGCAATAAGGACGCTCCTTGCGTGGGCGGGCGGGGCTGCTGGCTCTATGGGAGATGATTCCCCACCTCTGACCAATTTCAGAATTGTTTACCATTGGAGCAAGTGCCTTGGTAGTGTTTTCCTCTGTATAACTGTTAGGTTCAGTTTTTTTTTTTCTTTTTTGGTTCAAGTTAGATTTTATTCCTCTTTTATGAATTTACGGATATAAGCATGGAAATAATTCATTCTTATAAATACATCAGTGTGAATGGAAGAAAATTT
Organism: Mesoplodon bidens; assembly: GCF_964165515.1. Taxonomy (NCBI): domain Eukaryota; kingdom Metazoa; phylum Chordata; class Mammalia; order Artiodactyla; family Ziphiidae; genus Mesoplodon; species Mesoplodon bidens. Next base: position 213,779 of record NW_027672051.1, on the reverse strand, counting down.
TTTCTGTTTTATTTTTACATTTTATTTTTAAAATTTTTGAAATTTAATTTTATTTATTTTTTTTATACAGTAGGTTATTATTAGTTATCTATTTTATGCATAGACATGTATACAGGTCTATCCCAATCTCCCAACTCATCCCACCACCACCACCCCATGGCTTCCCCCACTTTGTGTCGATACGTTTGTTCTCTACCTCTGTGTCTCTATTTCTGCCCTGCAAACCAGTTCATCTGTAGCACTTTTCTAGGTTCCACATATAGGCATTAATATACAATATTTGTTTTTCTCTTTCTGACATACTTCACTCTGTATGACAGTCTCTAGATCCATCAACTTCTCTACAAATGACTCAGTTTCATTCCTTTTTATGGCTGAGTAATATTCCATTTTATATATGTACCACATCTTTATCCATTCGTCTGTCTGTGGGCATTTAGGTTGCTTCCATTACCTGGCTCTTGTAAATAGTGCTGCAATGAACATTGTGGTGAATGTGTCTCTGTGATTTATGGTTTTCTCTGGGTATATGCCCAGAAGTGGGATTGCTGGATCCTATAGTAATTCTCTTTTTAGTTTTTTAAAGGAACCTCCATACTGTTCTCCATAGTGACTGTATCAATTTACATTCCCACCAATAGCGGAAGAGGGTTCCTTTTGTCCACACCCTCCCCAGAATTTGTTGTTTGTAGATTATCTGATGATGCCGATTCGAACAAGTGTGAGGTCTTACCTCATTGTAGTTTTGATTTGCATTTCTCTAATAATTAGTGATGTTGAGCAGCTTTTCATGTGCGTCTTGGCCATCTCTGTGTCTTCTTTGAATCAACGTCTATTTAGATCTTCTGCCCATTTTTGTATTGGGTTGTTTGTTGTATTAATATTAAGCTGCATGAGCTGTTTATATATATTGGAGATTAAACCTTTGTCCATTGATTCGTTTGTGAAAGTTTTCTCCCATTCTGAGGGTTGCCTCTTTCCATTCCCGTTTTTTTAACAAAGAAAGAAAGAAATCAAAAGAAGCAGAACACTAATGTGCGTGAAATATGCCTCTTGAAACTGTCGTTTTGAAATATGGACGTCTTTTGAATTTTTTGGTCGATATATGACCCCAGGATTTGTTTTCAGGGCAGGTGTCATTTACAGGCCTGTAATGATTTGGAATATCCACTGACCATTAGCGCTGGGATTAAAGCTGCTGCTGTGTGAAACGGCCACACCGTGGCAGCAGTTCTCCCTTACCAAATCTGGTTACTAGGGCAGCAGAGCCTCAATGGAAGTCGCGTTCTAGATTGGAATGTAGAACGGAATGTACCAGGAGAAAGCCCCTCAAGTTTTTCTCACTAATTCTTGTTCGTGTTTTTAATTTAATTTTTTATTTTTTATTACAGCAAGTTTGAGTACAACGTTTAGCTTGTTGTAGGTGTGCAAGAGGTGGTTCTTTTACACATATACATATGTCTGTTCTTCCTGGGATCCTTTTCCCATGTTCGTTATGACAGAATGTTGAGTAGTCTTCTCTTGGTACTCCGTAGGTCTTTGGTGATTATATACGTCTACTGTGTTTGTATATGTCTGTTAACCCCAATATCGTAATGAATTCAATCCTCACACCTTTCCTTTGGTGAACCATAAGTTTGTTTAATGAATCTTTGATTGCCCTTCTCCGTGGAAATATCTGCCCTGGTATCAATTTATAGGTAACACGTATAAGTGATATGATATGATATGTGTCTTTCACTTTCTGACTTACTCCAAGTCACGTGATTACCTCTAGACTCATCTACGGTGCTGCAAATGGCATTGTGTGCTTCTTTTCCTTGGCTAATATTCTGTCTTAGCGAGGTCCATTTTCTGCAATGTGATTCCCTGAGGGCTGAGGATTAGCTGACCTGGGCAGCCTGACCCTGCCGGCAAGCCCTCCCCAGGTGTGCCTGGGTTGAGGTCAATATAAACAGCACTCCAGGCAGCAATAGCCCCTGCAGCTGTGCCTGACTCCATATTCTCTGCCCCGTCAGCAGTCTCGGGGCTGTGCTGTTGGGAGGGTGTGAGGGTCCACGGCTTTGTGGGTGGCCCGGTGTGAGTGGGGCTCTCCTGGACTTTCTGCAGGAGTTGCCAGGCAGCCACCTGTAAAGAAGAGGATGTGTCACCCATAACTTCCACTGGAGTATCTCTCCGGGCTGAGGTGAGTAAGGAAAAAATGGAGTGGGGGCCGGGACAGGAGGGGTATCTCAGGCAGGGCAATGGAAAGCTTCCAGAAGAGCGCCCGTGGCCAGGACCATCCTTGGTGACCTGCAGGCACCAAGTTGGCCTGCGTGCTTTCGCTGGTGTGGCTCCACGGCCCTTCCTCTAGGCTTTCAATCCCTTGTACATATTCAGGTGTTTCACCTGGGAAGGGTGGGAACAGTTCAGCAGCAGCTGGCCTGGAACTCAGCTCACGTTTACTCACAGAGGCCTCGGCACGGTCCCCCATCTTTGCAATAAGGACGCTCCTTGCGTGGGTGGGCGGGGCTGCTGGCTGTATGGGAGATGATTCCCCACCTCTGACCAATTTCAGAATTGTTTACCACTGGAGCAAGTGCCTTGGTAGTGTTTTCCTCTGTATAACTGTTAGGTTCAGTTTTTTTTTTTCTTTTTTGGTTCAAGTTAGATTTTATTCCTCTTTTATATATTTATAGATATAAGCATGGAAATAATTCATTCTTATAAATACATCAGTGTGAATGGAAGAACATTTTTTCTGTTTTATTTTTACATTTTATTTTTAAAAATTTTGAAATTTAATTTTATTTATTTTTTTATACACTAGGTTATTATTAGTTATCTATTTTATGCATATACATGTATACAGGTCAATCCCAATCTCCCAACTCATCCCACCACCACCACCCCATGGCTTCCCCCACTTTGTGTCGATACGTTTGTTCTCTACCTCTGTGTCTCTATTTCTGCCCTGCAAACCAGTTCATCTGTAGCATTTTTCTAGGTTCCACATATAGGCATTAATATACAATATTTGTTTTTCTCTTTCTGACTTACTTCACTCTGTATGACAGTCTCTAGATCCATCAACTTCTCTACAAATGACTCAGTTTCATTCCTTTTTATGGCTGAGTAATATTCCATTTTATATATGTACCACATCTTTATCCATTCGTCTGTCTGTGGGCATTTAGGTTGCTTCCATTACCTGGCTATTGTAAATAGGGCTGCAATGAACATTGTGGTGAATGTGTCTCTGTGATTTATGGTTTTCTCTGGGTATATGCCCAGAAGTGGGATTGCTGGATCCTATGGTAATTCTCTTTTTAGTTTTTTAAAGGAACCTCCATACTGTTCTCCATAGTGACTGTATCACTTTACAATCCCACCAATAGCGGAAGAGGGTTCCTTTTGTCCACACCCTCCCCAGAATTTGTTGTTTGTAGATTATCTGATGATGCCGATTCTAACATGTGTGAGGTCTTACCTCATTGTAGTTTTGATTTGCATTTCTCTAATAATTAGTGATGTTGAGCAGCTTTTCATGTGCGTCTTGGCCATCTCTGTGTCTTCTTTGAAGAAACGTCTATTTAGATCTTCTGCCCATTTTTGTATTGGGTTGTTTGTTGTATTAATATTAAGCTGCATGAGCTGTATATATATATTTGAGATTAAACCTTTGTCCATTGATTCGTTTGTGAACGTTTTCGCCCATTCTGAGGGTTACCTTTTTCCATTCCCGTTTTTTTAACAAAGAAAGAAAGAAAGCAAAAGAATCAGAACACTAATGTGCGTGAAATATGCCTCTTGAAACTGTCGTTTTGAAATATGGACGTCTTTTGAATTTTTTGGTCGATATATGACCCCAGGATTTGTTTTCAGGGCAGGTGTCATTTACAGGCCTGTAATGATTTGGAATATCCACTGACCATTAGCGCTGGGATTAAAGCTGCTGTTGTGTGAAACGGCCACAAGGTGGCAGCAGTTCTCCCTTACCAAATCTGTTTATTGGGCAGCAGAGCCTCAATGGAAGTCACGTTCTAGTTTGGAATTTAGAACGGAATGTGCCAGGAGAAAGCCCCTCAAGTTTGTCTCCCTACTTCTTGTTCGTGTTTTTAATTTAATTTTTTATTTTTATTACAACAAGTTTGAGTACAACGTTTAGCTTGTTGTAGGTGTGCAAGAGGTGGTTCTTTTACACATATGCATATGTCTGTTCTTCCTGGGATCCTTTTCCCATGTTCGTTATGACAGAATGTTGAGTAGTCTTCTCTTGGTACTCCGTAAGTCTTTGGTGATTATATACGTCTACTGTGTTTGTATATGTCTGTTAACCCCAATATAGTGATGAATTCAATCCTCTCACCTTTCCTTTGGTGAACCATAAGTTTGTTTAATGAATCTGTGATTGCCCTTCTCGGTGGAAATATCTGCACTGGTATCAATTTATACGTAACACCTATAAGTGATATGATATGATATGTGTCTTTCACTTTCTGACTTACTCCAAGTCACGTGATTACCTCTAGACTCATCTACGGTGCTGCAAATCGCATTGTGTGTTTCTTTTCCTTGGCGAATATTCTGTCTTAGCGAGGTCCATTTTCTACAATGTGATTCCCTGAGGGCTGAGGATTAGCTGACCTGGGCAGCCTGACCCTGCCGGCAAGCCCTCCCCAGGTGTGCCTGGGTTGAGGTCAATATAAACAGCACTCCAGGCAGCAATAGCCCCTGCAGCTGTGCCTGACTCCATATTCTCTGCCCCGTCAGCAGTCTCGGGGCTGTGCTGGTGGGAGGGTGTGAGGGTCCACGGCTTTGTGGGTGGCCCGGTGTGAGTGGGGCTCTGCTGGACTTTCTGCAGGAGTAGCCAGGCTGCCACCTGTAAAGAAGAGGATGTGTCACCCATAACTTCCACTGGAATATCTCTCCGGGCTGTGGTGAGGAAGGAAAAAAAGGAGTGGGGGCCGGGACAGGAGGGGTATCTCAGGCAGGGCAATGGAAAGCTTCCAGAAGAGCGCCCGTGGCCAGGACCATCCTGGCTGACCTGCAGGCACCAAGTTGGCCTGCGTGCTGTCGCTGGTGTGGCTCCACGGCCCTTCCTCTAGGCTTTCAAGCCCTTGTACATATTCAGGTGTTTCACCTGGGAAGGGTGGGAACAGTTCAGCAGCAGCTGGCCTGGGGCTCAGCTCACGTTTACTCACAGAGGCCTCGGCACGGTCCCCCAGCTTTGCAATAAGGACGCTCCTTGCGTGGGCGGGCGGGGCTGCTGGCTCTATGGGAGATGATTCCCCACCTCTGACCAATTTCAGAATTGTTTACCCCTGGAGCAAGTGCCTTGGTAGTGTTTTCCTCTGTATAACTGTTAGGTTCAGTTTTTTTTTCTTTTTTGGTTCAAGTTAGATTTTATTCCTCTTTTATGTATTTATGGATATAAGCATGGAAATAATTCATTCTTATAAATACATCAGTGTGAATGGAAGAACTTTTTTTCTGTTTTATTTTTACATTTTATTTTTAAAATTTTTGAAATTTAATTTTATTTATATTTTTTATACAGTAGCTTATTATTAGTTATCAATTTTATGCATAGACATGTATACAGGTCAATCCCAATCTCCCAACTCATCCCACCACCACCACCCCATGGCTTCCCCCACTTTGTGTCCATACGTTTGTTCTCTACCTCTGTGTCTCTATTTCTGCCCTGCAAACCAGTTCACCTGTAGCATTTTTCTAGGTTCCACATATGGGCATTAATATACAATATTTGCTTTTCTCTTTCTGACTTACTTCACTCTGTATGACAGTCTCTAGATCCATCAACTTCTCTACAAATGACTCAGTTTCATTCCTTTTTATGGCTGAGTAATATTCCATTTTATATATGTACCACATCTTTATCCATTCGTCTGTCTGTGGGCATTTAGGTTGCTTCCATTACCTGGCTATTGTAAATAGTGCTGCAATGAACATTGTGGTGAATGTGTCTCTGTGATTTATGGTTTTCTCTGGGTATATGCCCAGAAGTGGGATTGCTGGATCCTATGGTAATTCTCTTTTTAGTTTTTTAAAGGAACCTCCATACTGTTCTCCATAGTGACTGTATCAATTTACATTCCCACCAATAGCGGAAGAGGGTTCCTTTTGTCCACACCCTCCCCAGAATTTGTTGTTTGTAGATTATCTGATGATGCCGATTCTAACAGGTGTGAGGTCTTACCTCATTGTAGTTTTGATTTGCATTTCTCTAATAATTAGTGATGTTGAGCAGCTTTTCATGTGCGTCTTGGCCATCTCTGTGTCTTCTTTGAAGAAACGTCTATTTACATCTTCTGCCCATTTTTGTATTGGGTTGTTTGTTTTATTAATATTAAGCTGCATGAGCTGTTTATATATGTTGGAGATTAAACCTTTGTCCATTGATTCGTTTGTGAAAGTTTTCGCCCATTCTGACCGTTGCCTTTTTCCATTCCCGTTTTTTTAACAAAGAAAGAAAGAAATCAAAAGAAGCAGAACACTAATGTGCGTGAAATATGCCTCTTGAAACTGTCGTTTTGAAATATGGACGTCTTTTGAATTTTTTGGTCGATATATGACCCCAGGATTTGTTTTCAGGGCAGGTGTCATTTACAGGCCTGTAATGATTTGGAATATCCACTGACCATTAGCGCTGGGATTAAAGCTGCTGTTGTGTGAAACGGCCACAAGGTGGCAGCAGTTCTCCCTTACCAAATCTGGTTACTAGGGCAGCAGAGCCTCAATGGAAGTTGCGATCTAGATTGGAATGTAGAACGGAATGTACCAGGAGAAAGCCCCTCAAGTTTTTCTCACTAATTCTTGTTCGTGTTTTTAATTTAATTTTTTATTTTTTATTACAGCAAGTTTGAGTACAAAGTTTAGCTTGTTGTAGGTGTGCAAGAGGTGGTTCTTTTACACATATACATATGTCTGTTCTTCCTGGGATCCTTTTCCCATGTTCGTTATGACAGAATGTTGAGTAGTCTTCTCTTCGTACTCCGTAGGTCTTTGGTGATTATATACGTCTACTGTGTTTTTATATGTCTGTTAACCCCAATATCGTAATGAATTCAATCCTCACACCTTTCCTTTGGTGAACCATAAGTTTGTTTAATGAATCTGTGATTGCCCTTCTCCGTGGAAATATCTGCCCTGGTATCAATTTATAGGTAACACCTATAAGTGATATGATATGATATGTGTCTTTCACTTTCTGACTTACTCCAAGTCACGTGATTACCTCTAGACTCATCTACGGTGCTGCAAATGGCATTGTGTGCTTCTTTTCCTGGTGAATATTCTGTCTTAGCGAGGTCCATTTTCTGCAATGAGATTCCCTGAGGGCTGAGGATTAGCTGACCTGGGCAGCCTGACCCTGCCGGCAAGCCCTACCCAGGTGTGCCTGGGTTGAGGTCAATATAAACAGCACTCCAGGCAGCAATAGCCCCTGCAGCTGTGCCTGACTCCATATTCTCTGCCCCGGCAGCAGTCTCGGGGCTGTGCTGTTGGGAGGGTGTGAGGGTCCACGGCTTTGTGGGTGGCCCGGTGTGAGTGGGGCTCTGCTGGACTTTCTGCAGGAGTTGCCAGGCTGCCACCTCTAAAGAAGAGGATGTGTCACCCATAACTTCCACTGGAGTATCTCTCCGGGCTGAGGTGAGGAAGGAAAAAAAGGAGTGGGGGCCGGGACAGGAGGGGTATCTCAGGCAGGGCAATGGAAAGCTTCCAGAATAGCGCCCGTGGCCAGGACCATCCTGGCTGACCTGCAGGCACCAAGTTGGCCTGCGTGCTTTCGCTGGTGTGGCTCCACGGCCCTTCCTCTAGGCTTTCAAGCCCTTGTACATATTCAGGTGTTTCACCTGGGAAGGGTGGGAACAGTTCAGCAGCAGCTGGCCTGGGGCTCAGCTCACGTTTACTCACAGAGGCCTCGGCACGGTCCCCCAGCTTTGCAATAAGGACGCTCCTTGCGTGTGCGGGCGGGGCTGCTGGCTCTATGGGAGATGATTCCCCACCTCTGACCAATTTCAGAATTGTTTACCACTGGAGCAAGTGCCTTGGTAGTGTTTTCCTCTGTATAACTGTTAGGTTCAGTTTTTTTTTCTTTTTTGGTTCAAGTTAGATTTTATTCCTCTTTTATGTATTTATGGATATAGGCATGGAAATAATTCATTCTTATAAATACATCAGTGTGAATGGAAGAACTTTTTTTCTGTTTTATTTTTACATTTTATTTTTAAAATTTTTGAAATTTAATTTTATTTATATTTTTTATACAGTAGCTTATTATTAGTTATCAATTTTATGCATAGACATGTATACAGGTCAATCCCAATCTCCCAACTCATCCCACCACCACCACCCCATGGCTTCCCCCACTTTGTGTCCATACGTTTGTTCTCTACCTCTGTGTCTCTATTTCTGCCCTGCAAACCAGTTCATCTGTAGCATTTTTCTAGGTTCCACATATAGGCATTAATATACAATATTTGCTTTTCTCTTTCTGACTTACTTCACTCTGTATGACAGTCTCTAGATCCATCAACTTCTCTACAAATGACTCAGTTTCATTCCTTTTTATGGCTGAGTAATATTCCATTTTATATATGTACCACATCTTTATCCATTCGTCTGTCTGTGGGCATTTAGGTTGCTTCCATTACCTGGCTATTGTAAATAGTGCTGCAATGAACATTGTGGTGAATGTGTCTCTGTGATTTATGGTTTTCTCTGGGTATATGCCCAGAAGTGGGATTGCTGGATCCTATGGTAATTCTCTTTTTAGTTTTTTAAAGGAACCTCCATACTGTTCTCCATAGTGACTGTATCAATTTACATTCCCACCAATAGCGGAAGAGGGTTCCTTTTGTCCACACCCTCCCCAGAATTTGTTGTTTGTAGATTATCTGATGATGCCGATTCTAACAGGTGTGAGGTCTTACCTCATTGTAGTTTTGATTTGCATTTCTCTAATAATTAGTGATGTTGAGCAGCTTTTCATGTGCGTCTTGGCCATCTCTGTGTCTTCTTTGAAGAAACGTCTATTTACATCTTCTGCCCATTTTTGTATTGGGTTGTTTGTTTTATTAATATTAAGCTGCATGAGCTGTTTATATATGTTGGAGATTAAACCTTTGTCCATTGATTCGTTTGTGAAAGTTTTCGCCCATTCTGACCGTTGCCTTTTTCCATTCCCGTTTTTTTAACAAAGAAAGAAAGAAATCAAAAGAAGCAGAACACTAATGTGCGTGAAATATGCCTCTTGAAACTGTCGTTTTGAAATATGGACGTCTTTTGAATTTTTTGGTCGATATATGACCCCAGGATTTGTTTTCAGGGCAGGTGTCATTTACAGGCCTGTAATGATTTGGAATATCCACTGACCATTAGCGCTGGGATTAAAGCTGCTGTTGTGTGAAACGGCCACAAGGTGGCAGCAGTTCTCCCTTACCAAATCTGGTTACTAGGGCAGCAGAGCCTCAATGGAAGTTGCGATCTAGATTGGAATGTAGAACGGAATGTACCAGGAGAAAGCCCCTCAAGTTTTTCTCACTAATTCTTGTTCGTGTTTTTAATTTAATTTTTTATTTTTTATTACAGCAAGTTTGAGTACAAAGTTTAGCTTGTTGTAGGTGTGCAAGAGGTGGTTCTTTTACACATATACATATGTCTGTTCTTCCTGGGATCCTTTTCCCATGTTCGTTATGACAGAATGTTGAGTAGTCTTCTCTTCGTACTCCGTAGGTCTTTGGTGATTATATACGTCTACTGTGTTTTTATATGTCTGTTAACCCCAATATCGTAATGAATTCAATCCTCACACCTTTCCTTTGGTGAACCATAAGTTTGTTTAATGAATCTGTGATTGCCCTTCTCCGTGGAAATATCTGCCCTGGTATCAATTTATAGGTAACACCTATAAGTGATATGATATGATATGTGTCTTTCACTTTCTGACTTACTCCAAGTCACGTGATTACCTCTAGACTCATCTACGGTGCTGCAAATGGCATTGTGTGCTTCTTTTCCTGGTGAATATTCTGTCTTAGCGAGGTCCATTTTCTGCAATGAGATTCCCTGAGGGCTGAGGATTAGCTGACCTGGGCAGCCTGACCCTGCCGGCAAGCCCTACCCAGGTGTGCCTGGGTTGAGGTCAATATAAACAGCACTCCAGGCAGCAATAGCCCCTGCAGCTGTGCCTGACTCCATATTCTCTGCCCCGGCAGCAGTCTCGGGGCTGTGCTGTTGGGAGGGTGTGAGGGTCCACGGCTTTGTGGGTGGCCCGGTGTGAGTGGGGCTCTGCTGGACTTTCTGCAGGAGTTGCCAGGCTGCCACCTCTAAAGAAGAGGATGTGTCACCCATAACTTCCACTGGAGTATCTCTCCGGGCTGAGGTGAGGAAGGAAAAAAAGGAGTGGGGGCCGGGACAGGAGGGGTATCTCAGGCAGGGCAATGGAAAGCTTCCAGAATAGCGCCCGTGGCCAGGACCATCCTGGCTGACCTGCAGGCACCAAGTTGGCCTGCGTGCTTTCGCTGGTGTGGCTCCACGGCCCTTCCTCTAGGCTTTCAAGCCCTTGTACATATTCAGGTGTTTCACCTGGGAAGGGTGGGAACAGTTCAGCAGCAGCTGGCCTGGGGCTCAGCTCACGTTTACTCACAGAGGCCTCGGCACGGTCCCCCAGCTTTGCAATAAGGACGCTCCTTGCGTGTGCGGGCGGGGCTGCTGGCTCTATGGGAGATGATTCCCCACCTCTGACCAATTTCAGAATTGTTTACCACTGGAGCAAGTGCCTTGGTAGTGTTTTCCTCTGTATAACTGTTAGGTTCAGTTTTTTTTTCTTTTTTGGTTCAAGTTAGATTTTATTCCTCTTTTATGTATTTATGGATATAGGCATGGAAATAATTCATTCTTATAAATACATCAGTGTGAATGGAAGAACTTTTTTTCTGTTTTATTTTTACATTTTATTTTTAAAATTTTTGAAATTTAATTTTATTTATATTTTTTATACAGTAGCTTATTATTAGTTATCAATTTTATGCATAGACATGTATACAGGTCAATCCCAATCTCCCAACTCATCCCACCACCACCACCCCATGGCTTCCCCCACTTTGTGTCCATACGTTTGTTCTCTACCTCTGTGTCTCTATTTCTGCCCTGCAAACCAGTTCATCTGTAGCATTTTTCTAGGTTCCACATATAGGCATTAATATACAATATTTGCTTTTCTCTTTCTGACTTACTTCACTCTGTATGACAGTCTCTAGATCCATCAACTTCTCTACAAATGACTCAGTTTCATTCCTTTTTATGGCTGAGTAATATTCCATTTTATATATGTACCACATCTTTATCCATTCGTCTGTCTGTGGGCATTTAGGTTGCTTCCATTACCTGGCTATTGTAAATAGTGCTGCAATGAACATTGTGGTGAATGTGTCTCTGTGATTTATGGTTTTCTCTGGGTATATGCCCAGAAGTGGTATTGCTGGATCCTATGGTAATTCTCTTTTTAGTTTTTTAAAGGAACCTCCATACTGTTCTCCATAGTGACTGTATCAATTTACATTCCCACCAATAGCGGAAGAGGGTTCCTTTTGTCCACACCCTCCCCAGAATTTGTTGTTTGTAGATTATCTGATGATGCCGATTCTAACAGGCGTGAGGTCTTACCTCATTGTAGTTTTGATTTGCATTTCTCTAATAATTAGTGATGTTGAGCAGCTTTTCATGTGCGTCTTGGCCATCTCTGTGTCTTCTTTGAAGAAACGTCTATTTACATCTTCTGCCCATTTTTGTATTGGGTTGTTTGTTTTATTAATATTAAGCTGCATGAGCTGTTTATATATGTTGGAGATTAAACCTTTGTCCATTGATTCGTTTGTGAAAGTTTTCGCCCATTCTGACCGTTGCCTTTTTCCTTTCCCGTTTTTTTAACAAAGAAAGAAAGAAATCAAAAGAAGCAGAACACTAATGTGCGTGAAATATGCCTCTTGAAACTGTCGTTTTGAAATATGGACGTCTTTTGAATTTTTTGGTCGATATATGACCCCAGGATTTGTTTTCAGGGCAGGTGTCATTTACAGGCCTGTAATGATTTGGAATATCCACTGACCATTAGCGCTGGGATTAAAGCTGCTGTTGTGTGAAACGGCCACAAGGTGGCAGCAGTTCTCCCTTACCAAATCTGGTTACTAGGGCAGCAGAGCCTCAATGGAAGTCGCGATCTAGATTGGAATGTAGAACGGAATGTACCAGGAGAAAGCCCCTCAAGTTTTTCTCACTAATTCTTGTTCGTGTTTTTAATTTAATTTTTTATTTTTTATTACAGCAAGTTTGAGTACAAAGTTTAGCTTGTTGTAGGTGTGCAAGAGGTGGTTCTTTTACACATATACATATGTCTGTTCTTCCTGGGATCCTTTTCCCATGTTCGTTATGACAGAATGTTGAGTAGTCTTCTCTTCGTACTCCGTAGGTCTTTGGTGATTATATACGTCTACTGTGTTTTTATATGTCTGTTAACCCCAATATCGTAATGAATTCAATCCTCACACCTTTCCTTTGGTGAACCATAAGTTTGTTTAATGAATCTGTGATTGCCCTTCTCCGTGGAAATATCTGCCCTGGTATCAATTTATAGGTAACACCTATAAGTGATATGATATGATATGTGTCTTTCACTTTCTGACTTACTCCAAGTCACGTGATTACCTCTAGACTCATCTACGGTGCTGCAAATGGCATTGTGTGCTTCTTTTCCTGGTGAATATTCTGTCTTAGCGAGGTCCATTTTCTGCAATGAGATTCCCTGAAGGCTGAGGATTAGCTGACCTGGGCAGCCTGACCCTGCCGGCAAGCCCTCCCCAGGTGTGCCTGGGTTGAGGTCAATATAAACAGCACTCCAGGCAGCAATAGCCCCTGCAGCTGTGCCTGACTCCATATTCTCTGCCCCGGCAGCAGTCTCGGGGCTGTGCTGGTGGGAGGGTGTGAGGGTCCACGGCTTTGTGGGTGGCCCGGTGTGAGTGGGGCTCTGCTGGACTTTCTGCAGGAGTTGCCAGGCTGCCACCTCTAAAGAAGAGGATGTGTCACCCATAACTTCCACTGGAGTATCTCTCCGGGCTGAGGTGAGGAAGGAAAAAAAGGAGTGGGGGCCGGGACAGGAGGGGTATCTCAGGCAGGGCAATGGAAAGATTCCAGAAGAGCGCCCGTGGCCAGGACCATCCTGGCTGACCTGCAGGCACCAAGTTGGCCTGCGTGCTTTCGCTGGTGTGGCTCCACGGCCCTTCCTCTAGGCTTTCAAGCCCTTGTACATATTCAGGTGTTTCACCTGGGAAGGGTGGGAACAGTTCAGCAGCAGCTGGCCTGGGGCTCAGCTCACGTTTACTCACAGAGGCCTCGGCACGGTCCCCCAGCTTTGCAATAAGGACGCTCCTTGCGTGTGCGGGCGGGGCTGCTGGCTGTATGGGAGATGATTCCCCACCTCTGACCAATTTCAGAATTGTTTACCACTGGAGCAAGTGCCTTGGTAGTGTTTTCCTCTGTATAACTGTTAGGTTCAGTTTTTTTTTTCTTTTTTGGTTCAAGTTAGATTTTATTCCTCTTTTATATATTTATAGATATAAGCATGGAAATAATTCATTCTTATAAATACATCAGTGTGAATGGAAGAACTTTTTTTCTGTTTTATTTTTACATTTTATTTTTAAAAATTTTGAAATTTAATTTTATTTATTTTTTTATACACTAGGTTATTATTAGTTATCTATTTTATGCATATACATGTATACAGGTCAATCCCAATTTCCCAACTCATCCCACCACCACCACCCCATGGCTTCCCCCACTTTGTGTCCATACGTTTGTTCTCTACCTCTGTGTCTCTATTTCTGCCCTGCAAACCAGTTCATCTGTAGCATTTTTTAGGTTCCACATATAGGCATTAATATACAATATTTGTTTTTCTCTTTCTGACTTACTTCACTCTGTATGACAGTCTCTAGATCCATCAACTTCTCTACAAATGACTCAGTTTCATTCCTTTTTATGGCTGAGTAATATTCCATTTTATATATGTACCACATCTTTATCCATTCGTCTGTCTGTGGGCATTTAGGTTGCTTCCATTACCTGGCTATTGTAAATAGTGCTGCAATGAACATTGTGGTGAATGTGTCTCTGTGATTTATGGTTTTCTCTGGGTATATGCCCTGAAGTGGGATTGCTGGATCCTATGGTAATTCTCTTTTTAGTTTTTTAAAGGAACCTCCATACTGTTCTCCATAGTGACTGTATCAATTTACATTCCCACCAATAGCGGAAGAGGGTTCCTTTTGTCCACACCCTCCCCAGAATTTGTTGTTTGTAGATTATCTGATGATGCCGATTCTAACAGGTGTGAGGTCTTACCTCATTGTAGTTTTGGTTTGCATTTCTCTAATAATTAGTGATGTTGAGCAGCTTTTCATGTGCGTCTTGGCCATCTCTGTGTCTTCTTTGAAGAAACGTCAATTTAGATCTTCTGCCCATTTTTGTATTGGGTTGTTTGTTGTATTAATATTAAGCTGCATGAGCTGTATATATATATTGGAGATTAAACCTTTGTCCATTGATTCGTTTGTGAACGTTTTCGCCCCTTCTGAGGGTTACCTTTTTCCATTCCCTTTTTTTAACAAAGAAAGAAAGAAAGCAAAAGAATCAGAACACTTATGTGCGTGAAATATGCCTCTTGAAACTGTCGTTTTGAAATATGGACGTCTTTTGAATTTTTTGGTCGATATATGACCCCAGGATTTGTTTTCAGGGCAGGTGTCATTTACAGGCCTGTAATGATTTGGAATATCCACTGACCATTAGCGCTGGGATTAAAGCTGCTGTTGTGTGAAACGGCCACAAGGTGGCAGCAGTTCTCCCTTACCAAATCTGGTTATTGGGCAGCAGAGCCTCAATGGAAGTCACGTTCTAGTTTGGAATTTAGAACGGAATGTGCCAGGAGAAAGCCCCTCAAGTTTGTCTCCCTACTTCTTGTTCGTGTTTTTAATTTAATTTTTTATTTTTATTACAGCAAGTTTGAGTACAACGTTTAGCTTGTTGTAGGTGTGCAAGAGGTGGTTCTTTTACACATATGCATATGTCTGTTCTTCCTGGGATCCTTTTCCCATGTTCGTTATGACAGAATGTTGAGTAGTCTTCTCTTGGTACTCCGTAGGTCTTTGGTGATTATATACGTCTACTGTGTTTTTATATGTCTGTTAACCCCAATATCGTAATGAATTCAATCCTCACACCTTTCCTTTGGTGAACCATAAGTTTGTTTAATGAATCTGTGATTGCCCTTCTCCGTGGAAATATCTGCCCTGGTATCAATTTATAGGTAACACCTATAAGTGATATGATATGATATGTGTCTTTCACATTCTGACTTACTCCAAGTCACGTGATTACCTCTAGACTCATCTACGGTGCTGCAAATGGCATTGTGTGCTTCTTTTCCTTGGCGAATATTCTGTCTTAGCGAGGTCCATTTTCTGCAATGTGATTCCCTGAGGGCTGAGGATTGGCTGACCTGGGCAGCCTGACCCTGCCGGCAAGCCCTCCCCAGGTGTGCCTGGGTTGAGGTCAATATAAACAGCACTCCAGGCAGCAATAGCCCCTGCAGCTGTGCCTGACTCCATATTCTCTGCCCCGTCAGCAGTCTCGGGGCTGTGCTGGTGGGAGGGTGTGAGGGTCCACGGCTTTGTGGGTGGCCCGGTGTGAGTGGGGCTCTGCTGGACTTTCTGCAGGAGTTGCCAGGCTGCCACCTGTAAAGAAGAGGATGTGTCACCCATAACTTCCACTGGAGTATCTCTCCGGGCTGAGGTGAGGAAGGAAAAAAAGGAGTGGGGGCCGGGACAGGAGGGGTATCTCAGGCAGGGCAATGGAAAGCTTCCAGAAGAGCGCCCGTGGCCGGGACCATCCTGGCTGACCTGCAGGCACCAAGTTGGCCTGCGTGCTTTCGCTGGTGTGGCTCCACGGCCCTTCCTCTAGGCTTTCAAGCCCTTGTACATATTCAGGTGTTTCACCTGGGAAGGGTGGGAACAGTTCAGCAGAAGATGGCCTGGAACTCAGCTCACGTTTACTCACAGAGGCCTCGGCACGGTCCCCCAGCTTTGCAATAAGGACGCTCCTTGCGTGTGCGGGCGGGGCTGCTGGCTGTATGGGAGATGATTCCCCACCTCTGACCAATTTCAGAATTGTTTACCACTGGAGCAAGTGCCTTGGTAGTGTTTTCCTCTGTATAACTGTTAGGTTCAGTTTTTTTTTTTCTTTTTTGGTTCAAGTTAGATTTTTTTCCTCTTTTATATATTTATAGATATAAGCATGGAAATAATTCATTCTTATAAATACATCAGTGTGAATGGAAGAACTTTTTTTCTGTTTTATTTTTACATTTTATTTTTAAAAATTTTGAAATTTAATTTTATTTATTTTTTTATACACTAGGTTATTATTAGTTATCTATTTTATGCATATACATGTATACAGGTCAATCCCAATCTCCCAACTCATCCCACCACCACCACCCCATGGCTTCCCCCACTTTGTGTCCATACGTTTTTTCTCTACCTCTGTGTCTCTATTTCTGCCCTGCAAACCAGTTCATCTGTAGCATTTTTTAGGTTCCACATATAGGCATTAATATACAATATTTGTTTTTCTCTTTCTGACTTACTTCACTCTGTATGACAGTCTCTAGATCCATCAACTTCTCTACAAATGACTCAGTTTCATTCCTTTTTATGGCTGAGTAATATTCCATTTTATATATGTACCACATCTTTATCCATTCGTCTGTCTGTGGGCATTTAGGTTGCTTCCATTACCTGGCTATTGTAAATAGTGCTGCAATGAACATTGTGGTGAATGTGTCTCTGTGATTTATGGTTTTCTCTGGGTATATGCCCTGAAGTGGGATTGCTGGATCCTATGGTAATTCTCTTTTTAGTTTTTTAAAGGAACCTCCATACTGTTCTCCATAGTGACTGTATCAATTTACATTCCCACCAATAGCGGAAGAGGGTTCCTTTTGTCCACACCCTCCCCAGAATTTGTTGTTTGTAGATTATCTGATGATGCCGATTCTAACAGGTGTGAGGTCTTACCTCATTGTAGTTTTGGTTTGCATTTCTCTAATAATTAGTGATGTTGAGCAGCTTTTCATGTGCGTCTTGGCCATCTCTGTGTCTTCTTTGAAGAAACGTCAATTTAGATCTTCTGCCCATTTTTGTATTGGGTTGTTTGTTGTATTAATATTAAGCTGCATGAGCTGTATATATATATTGGAGATTAAACCTTTGTCCATTGATTCGTTTGTGAACGTTTTCGCCCCTTCTGAGGGTTACCTTTTTCCATTCCCTTTTTTTAACAAAGAAAGAAAGAAAGCAAAAGAATCAGAACACTAATGTGCGTGAAATATGCCTCTTGAAACTGTCGTTTTGAAATATGGACGTCTTTTGAATTTTTTGGTCGATATATGACCCCAGGATTTGTTTTCAGGGCAGGTGTCATTTACAGGCCTGTAATGATTTGGAATATCCACTGACCATTAGCGCTGGGATTAAAGCTGCTGTTGTGTGAAACGGCCACAAGGTGGCAGCAGATCTCCCTTACCAAATCTGGTTATTGGGCAGCAGAGCCTCAATGGAAGTCACGTTCTAGTTTGGAATTTAGAACGGAATGTGCCAGGAGAAAGCCCCTCAAGTTTGTCTCCCTACTTCTTGTTCGTGTTTTTAATTTAATTTTTTATTTTTATTACAGCAAGTTTGAGTACAACGTTTAGATTGTTGTAGGTGTGCAAGAGGTGGTTCTTTTACACATATGCATATGTCTGTTCTTCCTGGGATCCTTTTCCCATGTTCGTTATGACAGAATGTTGAGTAGTCTTCTCTTGGTACTCCGTAGGTCTTTGGTGATTATATACGTGTACTGTGTTTGTATATGTCTGTTAACCCCAATATCGTGATGAATTCAATCCTCTCACCATTCCTTTGGTGAACCATAATTTTGTTTAATGAATCTGTGATTGCCTTTCTCCGTGGAAATATCTGCCCTGGTATCAATTTATAGGTAACACCTATAAGTGATATGATATGATATGTGTCTTTCACTTTCTGACTTACTCCAAGTTACGTGATTACCTCTAGACTCATCTACGGTGCTGCAAATGGCATTGTGTGATTTTTTTCCTTGGCTAATATTCTGTCTTAGCGAGGTCCATTTTCTGCAATGTAATTCCCTGAGGGCTGAGGATTAGCTGACCTGGGCAGCCTGACGCTGCCGGCAAGCCCTCCCCAGGTGTGCCTGGGTTGAGGTCAATATAAACAGCACTCCAGGCAGCAATAGCCCCTGCAGCTGTGCCTGACTCCATATTCTCTGCCCCGGCAGCAGTCTCGGGGCTGTGCTGGTGGGAGGGTGTGAGGGTCCAAGGCTTTGTGGGTGGCCCGGTGTGAGTGGGGCTCTGCTGGACTTTCTGCAGGAGTAGCCAGGCTGCCACCTGTAAAGAAGAGCATGTGTCACCGATAACTTCCACTGGAGTATCTCTCCGGGCTGAGGTGAGTAAGGAAAAAAAGGAGTGGGGGCCGGGACAGGAGGGGTATCTCAGGCAGGGCAATGGAAAACTTCCAGAAGAGCGCCCGTGGCCAGGACCATCCTGGCTGACCTGCAGGCACCAAGGTGGCCTGCGTGCTGTCGCTGGTGTGGCTCCACGGCCCTTCCTCTAGGCTTTCAAGCCCTTGTACATATTCAGGTGTTTCACCTGGGAAGGGTGGGAACAGTTCAGCAGCAGCTGGCGTGGGGCTCAGCTCACGTTTACTCACAGAGGCCTCGGCACGGTACCCCAGCTTTGCAATAAGGACGCTCCTTGCGTGGGCGGGCGGGGCTGCTGGCTCTATGGGAGATGATTCCCCACCTCTGACCAATTTCAGAATTGTTTACCCCTGGAGCAAGTGCCTTGGTTGTGTTTTCCTCTGTATAACTGTTAGGTTCAGTTTTTTTTTCTTTTTTGGTTCAAGTTAGATTTTATTCCTCTTTTATGTATTTATGGATATAAGCATGGAAATAATTCATTCTTATAAATACATCAGTGTGAATGGAAGAACTTTTTTTCTGTTTTATTTTTACATTTTATTTTTAAAATTTTTGAAATTTAATTTTATTTATATTTTTTATACAGTAGCTTATTATTAGTTATCAATTTTATGCATAGACATGTATACAGGTCAATCCCAATCTCCCAACTCATCCCACCACCACCACCCCATGGCTTCCCCAACTTTGTGTCCATACGTTTGTTCTCTACCTCTGTGTCTCTATTTCTGCCCTGCAAACCAGTTCATCTGTAGCATTTTTCTAGGTTCCACATATAGGCATTAATATACAATATTTGCTTTTCTCTTTCTGACTTACTTCACTCTGTATGACAGTCTCTAGATCCATCAACTTCTCTACAAATGACTCAGTTTCATTCCTTTTTATGGCTGAGTAATATTCCATTTTATATATGTACCACATCTTTATCCATTCGTCTGTCTGTGGGCATTTAGGTTGCTTCCATTACCTGGCTATTGTAAATAGTGCTGCAATGAACATTGTGGTGAATGTGTCTCTGTGATTTATGGTTTTCTCTGGGTATATGCACAGAAGTGGGATTGCTGGATCCTATGGTAATTCTCTTTTTAGTTTTTTAAAGGAACCTCCATACTGTTCTCCATAGTGACTGTATCAATTTACATTCCCACCAATAGCGGAAGAGGGTTCCTTTTGTCCACACCCTCCCCAGAATTTGTTGTTTGTAGATTATCTGATGATGCCGATTCTAACAGGTGTGAGGTCTTACCTCATTGTAGTTTTGGTTTGCATTTCTCTAATAATTAGTGATGTTGAGCAGCTTTTCATGTGCGTCTTGGCCGTCTCTGTGTCTTCTTTGAAGAAACGTCTATTTAGATCTTCTGCACATTTTTGTATTGGGTTGTTTGTTGTATTAATATTCAGCTGCATGAGCTGTATATATATATTGGAGATTAAACCTTTGTCCATTGATTCGTTTGTGAACGTTTTCGCCCCTTCTGAGGGTTACCTTTTTCCATTCCCGTTTTTTTAACAAAGAAAGAAAGAAAGCAAAAGAATCAGAACACTAATGTGCGTGAAATATGCCTCTTGAAACTGTCGTTTTGAAATATGGACGTCTTTTGAATTTTTTGGTCGATATATGACCCCAGGATTTGTTTTCAGGGCAGGTGTCATTTACAGGCCTGTAATGATTTGGAATATCCACTGACCATTAGCGCTGGGATTAAAGCTGCTGTTGTGTGAAACGGCCACAAGGTGGCAGCCGTTCTCCCTTACCAAATCTGGTTACTAGGGCAGCAGAGCCTCAATGGGAGTCGCGTTCTAGATTGGAATTTAGAACGGAATGTGCCAGGAGAAAGCCCCTCAAGTTTGTCTCACTACTTCTTGTTCGTGTTTTTAATTTAATTTTTTATTTTTTATTACAGCAAGTTTGAGTACAACGTTTAGCTTGTTGTAGGTGTGCAAGAGGTGGTTCTTTTACACATATACATATGTCTGTTCTTCCTGGGATCCTTTTCCCATGTACGTTATGACAGAATGTTGAGTAGTCTTCTCTTGGTACTCCGTAGGTCTTTGGTGATTTTATATGTCTACTGTGTTTGTATATGTCTGTTAACCCCAATATCGTAATGAATTCAATCCTCACACCTTTCCTTTGGTGAACCATAAGTTTGTTTAATGAATCTGTGATTGCCCTTCTCCGTGGAAATATCTGCCCTGGTATCAATTTATAGGTAACACCTATAAGTGATATGATATGATATGTGTCTTTCACTTTCTGACTTACTCCAAGTCACGTGATTACCTCTAGACTCATCTACGGTGCTGCAAATGGCATTGTGTGCTTTTTTTCCTTGGCTAATATTCTGTCTTAGCGAGGTCCATTTTCTGCAGTGTGTTTCCCTGAGGGCTGAGGATTAGCTGACCTGGGCAGCCTGACCCTGCCGGCAAGCCCTCCCCAGGTGTGCCTGGGTTGAGGTCAATATAAACAGCACTCCAGGCAGCAATAGCCCCTGCAGCTGTGCCTGACTCCATATTCTCTGCCCCGTCAGCAGTCTCGGGGCTGCGCTGGTGGGAGAGTGTGAGGGTCCACGGCTTTGTGGGTGGCCCGGTGTGAGTGGGGCTCTGCTGGACTTTCTGCAGGAGTTGCCAGGCTGCCACCTGTAAAGAAGAGGATGTGTCACCCATAACTTCCACTGGAATATCTCTCCGGGCTGAGGTGAGGAAGGAAAAAAAGGAGTGGGGGCCGGGATAGGAGGGGTATCTCAGGCAGGGCAATGGAAAGCTTCCAGAAGAGCGCCCGTGGCCAGGAACATCCTGGCTGACCTGCAGGCACCAAGGTGGCCTGCGTGCTGTCGCTGGTGTGGCTCCACGGCCCTTCCTATAGGCTTTCAAGCCCTTGTACATATTCAGGTGTTTCACCTGGGAAGGGTGGGAACACTTCAGCAGCAGCTGGCCTGGGGCTCAGCTCACGTTTACTCACAGAGGCCTCGGCACGGTCCCCCAGCTTTGCAATAAGGACGCTCCTTGCGTGGGCGGGTGGGGCTGCTGGCTGTATGGGAGATGATTCCCCACCTCTGACCAATTTCAGAATTGTTTACCACTGGAGCAAGTGCCTTGGTAGTGTTTTCCTCTGTATAACTGTTAGGTTCAGTTTCTTTTTCTTCTTTTTTGGTTCAAGTTAGATTTTATTCCTCTTTTATGTATGTATAGATATAAGCATGGAAATAATTCATTCTTATAAATACATCAGTGTGAATGGAATAAATTTTTTTCTGTTTTATTTTTACATTTTATTTTTAAAATTTTGAAATTTAATTTAATTTATTTATTTATACACTAGGTTATTATTAGTTATCTATTTTATGCATAGACATGTATACAGGTCAATCCCAATCTCCCAACTCATCCCACCACCACCACCCCATGGCTTCCCCCACTTTGTGTCCATACGTTTGTTCTCTACCTCTGTGTCTCTATTTCTGCCCTGCAAACCAGTTCATCTGTAGCATTTTTCTAGGTTCCACATATAGGCATTAATATACAATATTTGCTTTTCTCTTTCTGACTTACTTCACTCTGTATGACAGTCTCTAGATCCATCAACTTCTCTACAAATGACTCAGTTTCATTCCTTTTTATGGCTGAGTAATATTCCATTTTATATATGTACCACATCTTTATCCATTCGTCTGTCTGTGGGCATTTAGGTTGCTTCCATTACCTGGCTATTGTAAATAGTGCTGCAATGAACATTGTGGTGAATGTGTCTCTGTGATTTATGGTTTTCTCTGGGTATATGCCCAGAAGTGGGATTGCTGGATCCTATGGTAATTCTCTTTTTAGTTTTTTAAAGGAACCTCCATACTGTTCTCCATAGTGACTGTATCAATTTACATTCCCACCAATAGCGGAAGAGGGTTCCTTTTGTCCACACCCTCCCCAGAATTTGTTGTTTGTAGATTATCTGATGATGCCGATTCTAACAGGTATGAGGTCTTACCTCATTGTAGTTTTGATTTGCATTTATCTAATAATAAGTCATGTTGAGCAGCTTTTCATGTGCGTCTTGGCCATCTCTGTGTCTTCTTTGAAGAAACGTCTATTTAGATCTTCTGCCCATTTTTGTATTGGGTTGTTTGTTGTATTAATATTAAGCTGCATGAACTGTATATATATATTGGAGATTAAACCTTTGTCCATTGATTCGTTTGTGAAAGTTTTAGCCCCTTCTGAGGGTTTCCTTTTTCCATTCCCGTTTTTTTAACAAAGAATGAAAGAAAGCAAAAGAATCAGAACAGTAATGTGCGTGAAATATGCCTCTTGAAACTGTCGTTTTGAAATATGGACGTCTTTTGAATTTTCTGGTCGATATATGACCCCAGGATTTGTTTTCAGGGCAGGTGTCATTTACAGGCCTGTAATGATTTGGAATATCCACTGACCATTAGCGCTGGGATTAAAGCTGCTGTTGTGTGAAACGGCCACAAGGTGGCAGCCGTTCTCCCTTACCAAATCTGGTTACTAGGGCAGCAGAGCCTCAATGGAAGTCGCGTTCTAGATTGGAATGTAGAATGGAATGTGCCAGGAGAAAGCCCCTCAAGTTTGTCTCACTACTTCTTGTTCGTGTTTTTAATTTAATTTTTTATTTTTTATTACAGCAATTTTGAGTACAACGTTTAGCTTGTTGTAGGTGTGCAAGAGGTGGTTCTTTTACACATATACATATGTCTGTTCTTCCTGGGATCCTTTTCCCATGTTCGTTATGACAGAATGTTGAGTAGTCTTCTCTTGGTACTCCGTAGGTCTTTGGTGATTATATATGTCTACTGTGTTTGTATATGTCTGTTAACCCCAATATCGTAATGAATTCAATCCTCACACCTTTCCTTTGGTGAACCATAAGTTTGTTTAATGAATCTGTGATTGCCCTTTTCCGTGGAAATATCTGCCCTGGTATCAATTTATAGGTAACACCTATAAGTGATATGATATGATATGTGTCTTTCACTTTCTGACTTACTCCATGTCACGTGATTACCTCTAGACTCATCTACGGTGCTGCAAATGGCATTGTGTGCTTCTTTTCCTTGGCGAATATTCTGTCTTAGCGAGGTCCATTTTCTGCAATGTGATTCCCTGAGGGCTGAGGATTAGCTGACCTGGGCAGCCTGACCCTGCCGGCAAGCCCTCCCCAGGTGTGCCTGGGTTGAGGTCAATATAAACAGCACTCCAGGCAGCAATAGCCCCTGCAGCTGTGCCTGACTCCATATTCTCTGCCCCGTCAGCAGTCTCGGGGCTGTGCTGGTGGGAGGGTGTGAGGGTCCACGGCTTTGTGGGTGGCCCGGTGTGAGTGGGGCTCTGCTGGACTTTCTGCAGGAGTTGCCAGGCTGCCACCTGTAAAGAAGAGGATGTGTCACCCATAACTTTCACTGGAGTATCTCTCCGGGCTGAGGTGAGGAAGGAAAAAAAGGAGTGGGTGCCGGGACAGGAGGGGTATCTCAGGCAGGGCAATGGAAAGCTTCCAGAAGAGCGCCCGTGGCCAGGACCATCCTGACTGACCTGCAGTAACCAAGTTGGCCTGCGTGCTTTCGCTGGTGTGGCTCCACGGCCCTTCCTGTAGGCTTTCAAGCCCTTGTACATATTCAGGTGTTTCACCTGGTAAGGGTGGGAACAGTTCAGCAGCAGCTGGCCTGGGGCTCAGCTCACGTTTACTCACAGAGGCCTCGGCACGGTCCCCCAGCTTTGCAATAAGGACGCTCTTTGCGTGGGCGGGTGGCGCTGCTGGCTGTATGGGAGATGATTCCCCACCTCTGACCAATTTCAGAATTGTTTACCACTGGAGCAAGTGCCTTGGTAGTGTTTTCCTCTGTATAACTGTTAGGTTCAGTTTTTTTTTTTCTTTTTTGGTTCAAGTTAGATTTTATTCCTCTTTTATGTATTTATGGATATAAGCATGGAAATAATTCATTCTTATAAATACATCAGTGTGAATGGAAGAACATTTTTTCTGTTTTATTTTTACATTTTATTTTTAAAATTTTTGAAATTTAATTTTATTTATTTTTTTTATACAGTAAGTTATTATTAGTTATCTATTTTATGCATAGACATATATAAAGGTCAATCCCAATCTCCCAACTCGTCCCACCACCACCACCCCATGGCTTCCCCCACTTTGTGTCCATACGTTTGTTCTCTACCTCTGTGTCTCTATTTCTGCCCTGCAAACCAGTTCATCTGTAGCATTTTTCTAGGTTCAACATATAGGCATTAATATACAATATTTGTTTTTCTCTTTCTGACTTACTTCACTCTGTATGACAGTCTCTAGATCCATCTACTTCTCTACAAATGACCCAGTTTCATTCCTTTTTATGGCTGAGTAATATTCCATTTTATATATGTACCACATCTTTATCCATTCGTCTGTCTGTGGGCATTTAGGTTGCTTCCATTACCTGGCTATTGTAAATAGTGCTGCAATGAACATTTTGGTGAATGTGTCTTTGTGATTTTTGATTTTCTCTGGGTATATGCCCAGAAGTGGGATTGCTGGATCCTATTGTAATTCTCTTTTTAGTTTTTTAAAGGAACCTCCATACTGTTCTCCATAGTGACTGTATCAATTTACATTCCCACCAATAGCGGAAGAGGGTTCCTTTTGTCCACACCCTCCCCAGAATTTGTTGTTTGTAGATTATCTGATGATGCCGATTCTAACAGGTGTGAGGTCTTACCTCATTGTAGTTTTGATTTGCATTTCTCTAATAATTAGTGATGTTGAGCAGCTTTTCATGTGCGTCTTGGCCATCTCTGTGTCTTCTTTGAAGAAACGTCTATTTAGATCTTCTGCCCATTTTTGTATTGGGTTGTTTGTTGTATTAATATTAAGCTGCATGAGCTGTTTATATATATTGGAGATTAAACCTTTGTCCATTGATTCGTTTGTGAAAGTTTTCGCCCCTTCTGAGGGTTGCCTTTTTCCATTCCCGTTTTTTTAACAAAGAAAGAAAGAAATCAAAAGAAGCAGAACACTAATGTGCGTGAAATATGCCTCTTGAAACTGTCGTTTTGAAATATGGACGTTTTTTGAATTTTTTGGTCGATATATGACCCCAGGATTTGTTTTCAGGGCAGGTGTCATTTACAGGCCTGTAATGATTTGGAATATCCACTGACCATTAGCGCTGGGATTAAAGCTGCTGTTGTGTGAAACGGCCACAAGGTGGCAGCAGTTCTCCCTTACCAAATCTGGTTACTAGGGCAGCAGAGCCTCAATGGAAGTCGCGTTCTAGATTGGAATGTAGAACGGAATGTACCAGGAGAAAGCCCCTCAAGTTTTTCTCACTAATTCTTGTTCGTGTTTTTAATTTAAGTTTTTATATTTTATTACAGCAAGTTTGAGTACAATGTTTAGCTTGTTGTAGGTGTGCAAGAGGTGGTTCTTTTACACATATACATATGTCTGTTCTTCCTGGGATCCTTTTCCCATGTTCGTTATGACAGAATGTTGAGTAGTCTTCTCTTGGTACTCCGTAGGTCTTTGGTGATTATATATGTCTACTGTGTTTGTATATGTCTGTTAACCCCAATATCGTAATGAATTCAATCCTCACACCTTTCCTTTGGTGAACCATAATTTTGTTTAATGAATCTGTGATTGCCCTTCTCCGTGGAAATATCTGCCCTGGTATCAATTTATAGGTAACACCTATAAGTGATATGATATGATATGTGTCTTTCACTTTTTGACTTACTCCAAGTCACGTGATTACCTCTAGACTCATCTACGGTGCTGAAAATGGCATTGTGTGCTTCTTTTCCTTGGGTAATATTCTGTCTTAGCGAGGTCCATTTTCTGCAATGTGATTCCCTGAGGGCTGAGGATTAGCTGACCTGGGCAGCCTGACCATGACAGCAAGACATCCCCAGGTGTGCCTGAGTTGAGGTCAATATAAACAGCACTCCAGGCAGCAATAGCCCCTGCAGCTGTGCCTGACTCCATATTCTCTGCCCCGTCAGCAGTCTCGGGGCTGTGCTGGTGGGAGGGTGTGAGGGTCCACGGCTTTGTGGGTGGCCCGGTGTGAGTGGGGCTCTGCTGGACTTTCTGCAGGAGTTGCCAGGCTGCCACCTGTAAAGAAGAGGATGTGTCACCCATAACTTCCACTGGAGTATCTCTCCGGGCTGAGGTGAGTAAGGAAAAAAAGGAGTGGGGGCCGGGACAAGAGGGGTATCCCAGGCAGGGCAATGGAAAGCTTCCAGAAGAGCGCCCGTGGCCAGGACCATCCTGGCTGACCTGCAGGCACCAAGGTGGCCTGCGTGCTGTCGCTGGTGTGGCTCCACGGCCCTTCCTCTAGGCTTTCAAGCCCTTGTACATATTCAGGTGTTTCACCTGGGAAGGGTGGGAACAGTTCAGCAGCAGCTGGCCTGGGGCTCAGCTCACGTTTACTCACAGAGGCCTCGGCACGGTCCCCCAGCTTTGCAATAAGGACGCTCCTTGCGTGGGCGGGCGGGGCTGCTGGCTGTATGGGAGATGATTCCCCACCTCTGACCAATTTCAGAATTGTTTACCACTGGAGCAAGTGCCTTGGTAGTGTTTTCCTCTGTATAACTGTTAGGTTCAGTTTTTTTTTTCTTTTTTGGTTCAAGTTAGATTTTATTCCTCTTTTATGTATTTATGGATATAAGCATGGAAATAATTCATTCTTATAAATACATCAGTGTGAATGGAAGAACACTTTTTCTGTTTTATTTTAACATTTTATTTTTAAAATTTTTGAAATTTAATTTTATTTATTTTTTTATACAGTAGGTTATTATTAGTTATCTATTTTATGCATAGACATGTATACAGGTCAATCCCAATCTCCCAACTCATCCCACCACCACCACCCCATGGCTTCCCCCACTTTGTGTCCATACGTTTGTTCTCTACCTCTGTGTCTCTATTTCTGCCCTGCAAACCAGTTCATCTGTAGCATTTTTCTAGGTTCCACATATAGGCATTAATATACAATATTTGTTTTTCTCTTTCTGACTTACTTCACTCTGTATGACAGTCTCTAGATCCATCAACTTCTCTACAAATGACCCAGTTTCATTCCTTTTTATGGCTGAGTAATATTCCATTTTATATATGTACCACATCTTTATCCATTCGTCTGTCTGTGGGCATTTAGGTTGCTTCCATTACCTGGCGATTGTAAATAGTGCTGCAATGAACATTGTGGTGAATGTGTCTTTGTGATTTTTGGTTTTCTCTGGGTATATGCCCAGAAGTGGGATTGCTGGATCCTATTGTAATTCTGTTTTTAGTTTTTTAAAGGAACCTCCATACTGTTCTCCATAGTGACTGTATCAATTTACATTCCCACCAATAGCGGAAGAGGGTTCCTTTTGTCCACACCCTCCCCAGAATTTGTTGTTTGTAGATTATCTGATGATGCCGATTCTAACAGGTGTGAGGTCTTACCTCATTGTAGTTTTGATTTGCATTTCTCTTATAATTAGTGATGTTGAGCAGCTTTTCATGTGCGTCTTGGCCATCTCTGTGTCTTCTTTGAAGAAACGTCTATTTAGATCTTCTGCCCATTTTTGTATTGGGTTGTTTGTTGTATTAATATTAAGCTGCATGAGCTGTTTATATATATTGGAGATTAAACCTTTGTCCATTGATTCGTTTGTGAAAGTTTTCGCCCATTCTGAGCGTTTCCTTTTTCCATTCCCGTTTTTTTAACAAAGAAAGAAAGAAATTAAAAGAAGCAGAACACTAATGTGCGTGAAATATGCCTCTTGAAACTGTCGTTTTGAAATATGGACGTCTTTTGAATTTTTTGGTCGATATATGACCCCAGGATTTGTTTTCAGGGCAGGTGTCATTTACAGGCCTGTAATGATTTGGAATATCCACTGACCATTAGCGCTGGGATTAAAGCTGCTGTTGTGTGAAACGGCCACAAGGTGGCAGCAGTTCTCCCTTACCAAATCTGGTTACTAGGGCAGCAGAGCCTCAATGGAAGTCGCGTTCTAGATTGGAATGTAGAACGGAATGTACCAGGAGAAAGCCCCTCAAGTTTTTCTCACTAATTCTTGTTCGTGTTTTTAATTTAATTTTTTATTTTTTTTTTACAGCAAGTTTGAGTACAACGTTTAGCTTGTTGTAGGTGTGCAAGAGGTGGTTCTTTTACACATATACATATGTCTGTCCTTCCTGGGATCCTTTTCCCATGTTCGTTATGACAGAATGTTGAGTAGTCTTCTCTTGGTACTCCGTAGGTCTTTGGTGATTATATACGTGTACTGTATTTGTATATGTCTGTTAACCCCAATATCATAATGAATTCAATCCTCACACCTTTCCTTTGGTGAACCATAAGTTTGTTTAATGAATCTGTGATTGCCCTTTTCCGTGGAAAAATCTGCCCTGGTATCAATTTATAGGTAACACCTATAAGTGATATGATATGATATGTGTCTTTCACTTTCTGACTTACTCCATGTTACGTGATTACCTCTAGACTCATCTACGGTGCTGCAAATGGCATTGTGTGCTTCTTTTCCTTGGCGAATATTCTGTCTTAGCGAGGTCCATTTTCTGCAATGTGATTCCCTGAGGGCTGAGGATTAGCTGACCTGGGCAGCCTGACCCTGCCGGCAAGCCCTCCCCAGGTGTGCCTGGGTTGAGGTCAATATAAACAGCACTCCAGGCAGCAATAGCCCCTGCAGCTGTGCCTGACTCCATATTCTCTGCCCCGGCAGCAGTCTCGGGGCTGTGCTGGTGGGAGGGTGTGAGGGTCCACGGCTTTGTGGGTGGCCCGGTGTGAGTGGGGCTCTGCTGGACTTTCTGCAGGAGTTGCCAGGCTGCCACCTGTAAAGAAGACGATGTGTCACCCATAACTTTCACTGGAGTATCTCTCCGGGCTGAGGTGAGGAAGGAAAAAAAGGAGTGGGGGCCGGGACAGGAGGGGTATCTCAGGCAGGGCAATGGAAAGCTTCCAGAAGAGCGCCCGTGGCCAGGACCATCCTGACTGACCTGCAGTAACCAAGTTGGCCTGCGTGCTTTCGCTGGTGTGGCTCCACGGCCCTTCCTCTAGGCTTTCAAGCCCTTGTACATATTCAGGTGTTTCACCTGGTAAGGGTGGGAACAGTTCAGCAGCAGCTGGCCTGGGGCTCAGCTCACGTTTACTCACAGAGGCCTCGGCACGGTCCCCCAGCTTTGCAATAAGGACGCTCTTTGCGTGGGCGGGTGGGGCTGCTGGCTGTATGGGAGATGATTCCCCACCTCTGACCAATTTCAGAATTGTTTACCACTGGAGCAAGTGCCTTGGTAGTGTTTTCCTCTGTATAACTGTTAGGTTCAGTTTTTTTTTTTCTTTTTTGGTTCAAGTTAGATTTTATTCCTCTTTTATGTATTTATGGATATAAGCATGGAAATAATTCATTCTTATAAATACATCAGTGTGAATGGAAGAACATTTTTTCTGTTTTATTTTTACATTTTATTTTTAAAATTTTTGAAATTTAATTTTATTTATTTTTTTTATACAGTAAGTTATTATTAGTTATCTATTTTATGCATAGACATATATAAAGGTCAATCCCAATCTCCCAACTCGTCCCACCACCACCACCCCATGGCTTCCCCCACTTTGTGTCCATACGTTTGTTCTCTACCTCTGTGTCTCTATTTCTGCCCTGCAAACCAGTTCATCTGTAGCATTTTTCTAGGTTCCACATATAGGCATTAATATACAATATTTGTTTTTCTCTTTCTGACTTACTTCACTCTGTATGACAGTCTCTAGATCCATCAACTTCTCTACAAATGACCCAGTTTCATTCCTTTTTATGGCTGAGTAATATTCCATTTTATATATGTACCACATCTTTATCCATTCGTCTGTCTGTGGGCATTTATGTTGCTTCCATTACCTGGCGATTGTAAATAGTGCTGCAATGAACATTGTGGTGAATGTGTCTTTGTGATTTTTGGTTTTCTCTGGGTATATGCCCAGAAGTGGGATTGCTGGATCCTATTGTAATTCTGTTTTTAGTTTTTTAAAGGAACCTCCATACTGTTCTCCATAGTGACTGTATCAATTTACATTCCCACCAATAGCGGAAGAGGGTTCCTTTTGTCCACACCCTCCCCAGAATTTGTTGTTTGTAGATTATCTGATGATGCCGATTCTAACAGGTGTGAGGTCTTACCTCATTGTAGTTTTGATTTGCATTTCTCTTATAATTAGTGATGTTGAGCAGCTTTACATGTGCGTCTTGGCCATCTCTGTGTCTTCTTTGAAGAAACGTCTATTTAGATCTTCTGCCCATTTTTGTATTGGGTTGTTTGTTGTATTAATATTAAGCTGCATGAGCTGTTTATATATATTGGAGATTAAACCTTTGTCCATTGATTCGTTTGTGAAAGTTTTCGCCCCTTCTGAGGGTTGCCTTTTTCCATTCCCGTTTTTTTAACAAAGAAAGAAAGAAATCAAAAGAAGCAGAACACTAATGTGCGTGAAATATGCCTCTTGAAACTGTCGTTTTGAAATATGGACGTCTTTTGAATTTTTTGGTCGATATATGACCCCAGGATTTGTTTTCAGGGCAGGTGTCATTTACAGGCCTGTAATGATTTGGAATATCCACTGACCATTAGCGCTGGGATTAAAGCTGCTGTTGTGTGAAACGGCCACAAGGTGGCAGCAGTTCTCCCTTACCAAATATGGTTACTAGGGCAGCAGAGCCTCAATGGAAGTCGCGTTCTAGATTGGAATGTAGAACGGAATGTACCAGGAGAAAGCCCCTCAAGTTTTTCTCACTAATTCTTGTTCGTGTTTTTAATTTAATTTTTTATTTTTTTTTTACAGCAAGTTTGAGTACAACGTTTAGCTTGTTGTAGGTGTGCAAGAGGTGGTTCTTTTACACATATACATATGTCTGTCCTTCCTGGGATCCTTTTCCCATGTTCGTTATGACAGAATGTTGAGTAGTCTTCTCTTGGTACTCCGTAGGTCTTTGGTGATTATATACGTGTACTGTATTTGTATATGTCTGTTAACCCCAATATCATAATGAATTCAATCCTCACACCTTTCCTTTGGTGAACCATAAGTTTGTTTAATGAATCTGTGATTGCCCTTTTCCGTGGAAAAATCTGCCCTGGTATCAATTTATAGGTAACACCTATAAGTGATATGATATGATATGTGTCTTTCACTTTCTGACTTACTCCATGTTACGTGATTACCTCTAGACTCATCTACGGTGCTGCAAATGGCATTGTGTGCTTCTTTTCCTTGGCGAATATTCTGTCTTAGCGAGGTCCATTTTCTGCAATGTGATTCCCTGAGGGCTGAGGATTAGCTGACCTGGGCAGCCTGACCCTGCCGGCAAGCCCTCCCCAGGTGTGCCTGGGTTGAGGTCAATATAAACAGCACTCCAGGCAGCAATAGCCCCTGCAGCTGTGCCTGACTCCATATTCTCTGCCCCGGCAGCAGTCTCGGGGCTGTGCTGGTGGGAGGGTGTGAGGGTCCACGGCTTTGTGGGTGGCCCGGTGTGAGTGGGGCTCTGCTGGACTTTCTGCAGGAGTTGCCAGGCTGCCACCTGTAAAGAAGACGATGTGTCACCCATAACTTTCACTGGAGTATCTCTCCGGGCTGAGGTGAGGAAGGAAAAAAAGGAGTGGGGGCCGGGACAGGAGGGGTATCTCAGGCAGGGCAATGGAAAGCTTCCAGAAGAGCGCCCGTGGCCAGGACCATCCTGACTGACCTGCAGTAACCAAGTTGGCCTGCGTGCTTTCGCTGGTGTGGCTCCACGGCCCTTCCTCTAGGCTTTCAAGCCCTTGTACATATTCAGGTGTTTCACCTGGTAAGGGTGGGAACAGTTCAGCAGCAGCTGGCCTGGGGCTCAGCTCACGTTTACTCACAGAGGCCTCGGCACGGTCCCCCAGCTTTGCAATAAGGACGCTCTTTGCGTGGGCGGGTGGGGCTGCTGGCTGTATGGGAGATGATTCCCCACCTCTGACCAATTTCAGAATTGTTTACCACTGGAGCAAGTGCCTTGGTAGTGTTTTCCTCTGTATAACTGTTAGGTTCAGTTTTTTTTTTTCTTTTTTGGTTCAAGTTAGATTTTATTCCTCTTTTATGTATTTATGGATATAAGCATGGAAATAATTCATTCTTATAAATACATCAGTGTGAATGGAAGAACATTTTTTCTGTTTTATTTTTACATTTTATTTTTAAAATTTTTGAAATTTAATTTTATTTATTTTTTTTATACAGTAAGTTATTATTAGTTATCTATTTTATGCATAGACATATATAAAGGTCAATCCCAATCTCCCAACTCGTCCCACCACCACCACCCCATGGCTTCCCCCACTTTGTGTCCATACGTTTGTTCTCTACCTCTGTGTCTCTATTTCTGCCCTGCAAACCAGTTCATCTGTAGCATTTTTCTAGGTTCCACATATAGGCATTAATATACAATATTTGTTTTTCTCTTTCTGACTTACTTCACTCTGTATGACAGTCTCTAGATCCATCAACTTCTCTACAAATGACCCAGTTTCATTCCTTTTTATGGCTGAGTAATATTCCATTTTATATATGTACCACATCTTTATCCATTCGTCTGTCTGTGGGCATTTATGTTGCTTCCATTACCCGGCGATTGTAAATAGTGCTGCAATGAACATTGTGGTGAATGTGTCTTTGTGATTTTTGGTTTTCTCTGGGTATATGCCCAGAAGTGGGATTGCTGGATCCTATTGTAATTCTGTTTTTAGTTTTTTAAAGGAACCTCCATACTGTTCTCCATAGTGACTGTATCAATTTACATTCCCACCAATAGCGGAAGAGGGTTCCTTTTGTCCACACCCTCCCCAGAATTTGTTGTTTGTAGATTATCTGATGATGCCGATTCTAACAGGTGTGAGGTCTTACCTCATTGTAGTTTTGATTTGCATTTCTCTTATAATTAGTGATGTTGAGCAGCTTTACATGTGCGTCTTGGCCATCTCTGTGTCTTCTTTGAAGAAACGTCTATTTAGATCTTCTGCCCATTTTTGTATTGGGTTGTTTGTTGTATTAATATTAAGCTGCATGAGCTGTTTATATATATTGGAGATTAAACCTTTGTCCATTGATTCGTTTGTGAAAGTTTTCGCCCCTTCTGAGGGTTGCCTTTTTCCATTCCCGTTTTTTTAACAAAGAAAGAAAGAAATCAAAAGAAGCAGAACACTAATGTGCGTGAAATATGCCTCTTGAAACTGTCGTTTTGAAATATGGACGTCTTTTGAATTTTTTGGTCGATATATGACCCCAGGATTTGTTTTCAGGGCAGGTGTCATTTAGAGGCCTGTAATGATTTGGAATATCCACTGACCATTAGCGCTGGGATTAAAGCTGCTGTTGTGTGAAACGGCCACAAGGTGGCAGCAGTTCTCCCTTACCAAATCTGGTTACTAGGGCAGCAGAGCCTCAATGGAAGTCGCGTTCTAGATTGGAATGTAGAACGGAATGTACCAGGAGAAAGCCCCTCAAGTTTTTCTCACTAATTCTTGTTCGTGTTTTTAATTTAATTTTTTATTTTTTATTACAGCAAGTTTGAGTACAACGTTTAGCTTGTTGTAGGTGTGCAAGAGGTGGTTCTTTTACACATATACATATGTCTGTCCTTCCTGGGATCCTTTTCCCATGTTCGTTATGACAGAATGTTGAGTAGTCTTCTCTTGGTACTCCGTAGGTCTTTGGTGATTATATACGTGTACTGTGTTTGTATATGTCTGTTAACCCCAATATCATAATGAATTCAATCCTCACACCTTTCCTTTGGTGAACCATAAGTTTGTTTAATGAATCTGTGATTGCCCTTCTCCGTGGAAATATCTGCCCTGGTATCAATTTATAGGTAACACCTATAAGTGATATGATATGATATGTGTCTTTCACTTTCTGACTTACTCCAAGTCACGTGATTACCTCTAGACTCATCTACGGTGCTGCAAATGGCATTGTGTGCTTTTTTTCCTTGGCGAATATTCTGTCTTAGCGAGGTCCATTTTCTGCAATGTGATTCCCTGAGGGCTGAGGATTAGCTGACCTGGGCAGCCTGACCATGCCGGCAAGCCCTCCCCAGGTGTGCCTGGGTTGAGGTCAATATAAACAGTAGTCCAGGCAGCAATAGCCCCTGCAGCTGTGCCTGACTCCATATTCTCTGCCCCGTCAGCAGTCTCGGGGCTGTGCTGGTGGGAGGGTGTGAGGGTCCACGGCTTTGTGGGTGGCCCGGTGTGAGTGGGGCTCTGCTGGACTTTCTGCAGGAGTTGCCAGGCTGCCACCTGTAAAGAAGAGGATGTGTCACCCATAACTTCTACTGGAATATCTCTCCGGGCTTAGGTGACTAAGGAAAAAAAGGAGTGGGGGCCGGGACAGGAGGGGTATCTCAGGCAGGGCAATGGAAAGCTTCCAGAAGAGCGCCCGTGGCCAGGACCATCCTGGTTGACCTGCAGGCACCAAGGTGGCCTGCGTGCTGTCGCTGGTGTGGCTCCACGGCCCTTCCTCTAGGCTTTCAAGCCCTTGTACATATTCAGGTGTTTCACCTGGGAAGGGTGGGAACAGTTCAGCAGCAGCTGGCCTGGGGCTCAGCTCACGTTTACTCACAGAGGCCTCGGCACGGTCCCCTAGCTTTGCAATAAGGACGCTCCTTGCGTGGGCGGGCGGGTCTGCTGGCTCTATGGGAGATGATTCCCCACCTCTGACCAATTTCAGAATTGTTTACCACTGGAGCAAGTGCCTTGGTAGTGTTTTCCTCTGTATAACTGTTAGGTTCAGTTTTTTTTTTTCTTTTTTGGTTCAAGTTAGATTTTATTCCGCTTTTATGTATTTATGGATATAAGCATGGAAATAATTCATTCTTTTAAATACATCAGTGTGAATGGAAGAACATTTTTTCTGTTTTATTTTTACATTTTATTTTTAAAAATTTTGAAATTTAATTTTATTTATTTTTTTTATACAGTAGGTTATTATTAGTTATCTATTTTATGCATAGACATGTATACAGGTCAATCCCAATCTCCCAACTCGTCCCACCACCACCACCCCATGGCTTCCCCCACTTTGTGTCCATACGTTTGTTCTCTACCTCTGTGTCTCTATTTCTGCCCTGCAAACCATTTCATCTGTAGCATTTTTCTAGGTTCCACATATAGGCATTAATATACAATATTTGTTTTTCTCTTTCTGACTTACTTCACTCTGTATGACAGTCTCTAGATCCATCAACTTCTCTACAAATGACCCAGTTTCATTCCTTTTTATGGCTGAGTAATATTCCATTTTATATATGTACCACATGTTTATCCATTCGTCTGTCTGTGGGCATTTAGGTTGCTTCCATTACCTGGCTATTGTAAATAGTGCTGCAATGAACATTGTGGTGAATGTGTCTCTGTGATTTATGGTTTTCTCTGGGTATATGCCCAGAAGTGGGATTGCTGGATCCTATGGTAATTCTCTTTTTAGTTTTTTAAAGGAACCTCCATACTGTTCTCCATAGTGACTGTATCAATTTACATTCCCACCAATAGCGGAAGAGGGTTCCTTTTGTCCACACCCTCCCCAGAATTTGTTGTTTGTAGATTATCTGATGATGCCGATTCTAACAGGTATGAGGTCTTACCTCATTGTAGTTTTGATTTGCATTTATCTAATAATAAGTCATGTTGAGCAGCTTTTCATGTGCGTCTTGGCCATCTCTGTGTCTTCTTTGAAGAAACGTCTATTTAGATCTTCTGCCCATTTTTGTATTGGGTTGTTTGTTGTATTAATATTAAGCTGCATGGACTGTATATATATATTGGAGATTAAACCTTTGTCCATTGATTCGTTTGTGAAAGTTTTAGCCCCTTCTGAGGGTTTCCTTTTTCCATTCCCGTTTTTTTAACAAAGAATGAAAGAAAGCAAAAGAATCAGAACAGTAATGTGCGTGAAATATGCCTCTTGAAACTGTCGTTTTGAAATATGGACGTCTTTTGAATTTTCTGGTCGATATATGACCCCAGGATTTGTTTTCAGGGCAGGTGTCATTTACAGGCCTGTAATGATTTGGAATATCCACTGACCATTAGCGCTGGGATTAAAGCTGCTGTTGTGTGAAACGGCCACAAGGTGGCAGCAGTTCTCCCTTACCAAATCTGGTTACTAGGGCAGCAGAGCCTCAATGGAAGTCGCGTTCTAGATTTCAATGTAGAACGGAATGTACCAGGAGAAAGCCCCTCAAGTTTTTCTCACTAATTCTTGTTCGTGTTTTTAATTTAATTTTTTATTTTTTATTACAGCAAGTTTGAGTACAACGTTTAGCTTGTTGTAGGTGTGCAAGAGGTGGTTCTTTTACACATATACATATGTCTGTTCTTCCTGGGATCCTTTTCCCATGTTCGTTATGACAGAATGTAGTGTAGTCTTCTCTTGGTACTCCGTAGGTCTTTGGTGATTATATACGTGTACTGTGTTTGTATATGTAGGTTAACCCCAATATCATAATGAATTCAATCCTCACACCTTTCCTTTGGTGAACCATAAGTTTGTTTAATGAATCTGTGATTGCCCTTCTCCGTGGAAATATCTGCCCTGGTATCAATTTATAGGTAACACCTATAAGTGATATGATATTATATGTGTCTTTCACTTTCTGACTTACTCCAAGTCACGTGATTACCTCTAGACTCATCTACGGTGCTGCAAATGGCATTGTGTGCTTTTTTTCCTTGGCGAATATTCTGTCTTAGCGAGGTCCATTTTCTGCAATGTGATTCCCTGAGGGCTGAGGATTAGCTGACCTGGGCAGCCTGACCCTGCCGGCAAGCCCTCCCCAGGTGTGCATGGGTTGAGGTCAATATAAACAGCACTCCAGGCAGCAATAGCCCCTGCAGCTGTGCCTGACTCCATATTCTCTGCCCCGTCAGCAGTCTCGGGGCTGTGCTGGTGGGAGGGTGTGAGGGTCCACGGCTTTGTGGGTGGCCCGGTGTGAGTGGGGCTCTGCTGGACTTTCTGCAGGAGTTGCCAGGCTGCCACCTGTAAAGAAGAGGATGTGTCACCCATAACTTCTACTGGAATATCTCTCCGGGCTTAGGTGACTAAGGAAAAAAAGGAGTGGGGGCCGGGACAGGAGGGGTATCTCAGGCAGGGCAATGGAAAGCTACCAGAAGAGCGCCCGTGGCCAGGACCATCCTGGTTGACCTGCAGGCACCAAGGTGGCCTGCGTGCTGTCGCTGGTGTGGCTCCACGGCCCTTCCTCTAGGCTTTCAAGCCCTTGTACATATTCAGGTGTTTCACCTGGGAAGGGTGGGAACAGTTCAGCAGCAGCTGGCCTGGGGCTCAGCTCACGTTTACTCTCAGAGGCCTCGGCACGGTCCCCTAGCTTTGCAATAAGGGCGCTCCTTGCGTGGGCGGGCGGGTCTGCTGGCTCTATGGGAGATGATTCCCCACCTCTGACCAATTTCAGAATTGTTTACCACTGGAGCAAGTGCCTTGGTAGTGTTTTCCTCTGTATAACTGTTAGGTTCAGTTTTTTTTTTCTTTTTTGGTTCAAGTTAGATTTTATTCCGCTTTTATGTATTTATGGATATAAGCATGGAAATAATTCATTCTTTTAAATACATCAGTGTGAATGGAAGAACATTTTTTCTGTTTTATTTTTACATTTTATTTTTAAAAATTTTGAAATTTAATTTTATTTATTTTTTTTATACAGTAGGTTATTATTAGTTATCTATTTTATGCATAGACATGTATACAGGTCAATCCCAATCTCCCAACTCATCCCACCACCACCACCCCATGGCTTCCCCCACTTTGTGTCCATACGTTTGTTCTCTACCTCTGTGTCTCTATTTCTGCCCTGCAAACCATTTCATCTGTAGCATTTTTCTAGGTTCCACATATAGGCATTAATATACAATATTTGTTTTTCTCTTTCTGACTTACTTCACTCTGTATGACAGTCTCTAGATCCATCAACTTCTCTACAAATGACCCAGTTTCATTCCTTTTTATGGCTGAGTAATATTCCATTTTATATATGTACCACATCTTTATCCATTCGTCTGTCTGTGGGCATTTAGGTTGCTTCCATTACCTGGCTATTGTAAATAGTGCTGCAATGAACATTGTGGTGAATGTGTCTCTGTGATTTATGGTTTTCTCTGGGTATATGCCCAGAAGTGGGATTGCTGGATCCTATGGTAATTCTCTTTTTAGTTTTTTAAAGGAACCTCCATACTGTTCTCGATAGTGACTGTATCAATTTACATTCCCACCAATAGCGGAAGAGGGTTCCTTTTGTCCACACCCTCCCCAGAATTTGTTGTTTGTAGATTATCTGATGATGCCGATTCTAACAGGTATGAGGTCTTACCTCATTGTAGTTTTGATTTGCATTTATCTAATAATAAGTCATGTTGAGCAGCTTTTCATGTGCGTCTTGGCCATCTCTGTGTCTTCTTTGAAGAAACGTCTATTTAGATCTTCTGCCCATTTTTGTATTGGGTTGTTTGTTGTATTAATATTAAGCTGCATGAACTGTATATATATATTGGAGATTAAACCTT
The DNA here is from genome assembly GCF_964165515.1 of Mesoplodon bidens. Lineage (NCBI taxonomy): Eukaryota > Metazoa > Chordata > Mammalia > Artiodactyla > Ziphiidae > Mesoplodon > Mesoplodon bidens. The sequence goes on along the minus strand of NW_027672051.1, from coordinate 174,562 downwards.
TGTCCATTGATTCGTTTGTGAAAGTTTTAGCCCCTTCTGAGGGTTTCCTTTTTCCATTCCCGTTTTTTTAACAAAGAATGAAAGAAAGCAAAAGAATCAGAACAGTAATGTGCGTGAAATATGCCTCTTGAAACTGTCGTTTTGAAATATGGACGTCTTTTGTATTTTCTGGTCGATATATGACCCCAGGATTTGTTTTCAGGGCAGGTGTCATTTACAGGCCTGTAATGATTTGGAATATCCACTGACCATTAGCGCTGGGATTAAACCTGCTGTTGTGTGAAACGGCCACAAGGTGGCAGCAGTTCTCCCTTACCAAATCTGGTTACTAGGGCAGCAGAGCCTCAATGGAAGTCGCGTTCTAGATTTCAATGTAGAACGGAATGTACCAGGAGAAAGCCCCTCAAGTTTTTCTCACTAATTCTTGTTCGTGTTTTTAATTTAATTTTTTATTTTTTATTACAGCAAGTTTGAGTACAACGTTTAGCTTGTTGTAGGTGTGCAAGAGGTGGTTCTTTTACACATATACATATGTCTGTTCTTCCTGGGATCCTTTTCCCATGTTCGTTATGACAGAATGTAGTGTAGTCTTCTCTTGGTACTCCGTAGGTCTTTGGTGATTATATACGTGTACTGTGTTTGTATATGTAGGTTAACCCCAATATCATAATGAATTCAATCCTCACACCTTTCCTTTGGTGAACCATAAGTTTGTTTAATGAATCTGTGATTGCCCTTCTCCGTGGAAATATCTGCCCTGGTATCAATTTATAGGTAACACCTATAAGTGATATGATATGATATGTGTCTTTCACTTTCTGACTTACTCCAAGTCACGTGATTACCTCTAGACTCATCTACGGTGCTGCAAATGGCATTGTGTGCTTTTTTTCCTTGGCGAATATTCTGTCTTAGCGAGGTCCATTTTCTGCAATGTGATTCCCTGAGGGCTGAGGATTAGCTGACCTGGGCAGCCTGACCCTGCCGGCAAGCCCTCCCCAGGTGTGCCTGGGTTGAGGTCAATATAAACAGTAGTCCAGGCAGCAATAGCCCCTGCAGCTGTGCCTGACTCCATATTCTCTGCCCCGTCAGCAGTCTCGGGGCTGTGCTGGTGGGAGGGTGTGAGGGTCCACGGCTTTGTGGGTGGCCCGGTGTGAGTGGGGCTCTGCTGGACTTTCTGCAGGAGTTGCCAGGCTGCCACCTGTAAAGAAGAGGATGTGTCACCCATAACTTCTACTGGAATATCTCTCCGGGCTTAGGTGACTAAGGAAAAATAGGAGTGGGGGCCGGGACAGGAGGGGTATCTCAGGCAGGGCAATGGAAAGCTTCCAGAAGAGCGCCCGTGGCCAGGACCATCCTGGTTGACCTGCAGGCACCAAGGTGGCCTGCGTGCTGTCGCTGGTGTGGCTCCACGGCCCTTCCTCTAGGCTTTCAAGCCCTTGTACATATTCAGGTGTTTCACCTGGGAAGGGTGGGAACAGTTCAGCAGCAGCTGGCCTGGGGCTCAGCTCACGTTTACTCACAGAGGCCTCGGCACGGTCCCCTAGCTTTGCAATAAGGACGCTCCTTGCGTGGGCGGGCGGGTCTGCTGGCTCTATGGGAGATGATTCCCCACCTCTGACCAATTTCAGAATTGTTTACCACTGGAGCAAGTGCCTTGGTAGTGTTTTCCTCTGTATAACTGTTAGGTTCAGTTTTTTTTTTCTTTTTTGGTTCAAGTTAGATTTTATTCCGCTTTTATGTATTTATGGATATAAGCATGGAAATAATTCATTCTTTTAAATACATCAGTGTGAATGGAAGAACATTTTTTCTGTTTTATTTTTACATTTTATTTTTAAAAATTTTGAAATTTAATTTTATTTATTTTTTTTATACAGTAGGTTATTATTAGTTATCTATTTTATGCATAGACATGTATACAGGTCAATCCCAATCTCCCAACTCGTCCCACCACCACCACCCCATGGCTTCCCCCACTTTGTGTCCATACGTTTGTTCTCTACCTCTGTGTCTCTATTTCTGCCCTGCAAACCATTTCATCTGTAGCATTTTTCTAGGTTCCACATATAGGCATTAATATACAATATTTGTTTTTCTCTTTCTGACTTACTTCACTCTGTATGACAGTCTCTAGATCCATCAACTTCTCTACAAATGACCCAGTTTCATTCCTTTTTATGGCTGAGTAATATTCCATTTTATATATGTACCACATCTTTATCCATTCGTCTGTCTGTGGGCATTTAGGTTGCTTCCATTACCTGGCTATTGTAAATAGTGCTGCAATGAACATTGTGGTGAATGTGTCTCTGTGATTTATGGTTTTCTCTGGGTATATGCCCAGAAGTGGGATTGCTGGATCCTATGGTAATTCTCTTTTTAGTTTTTTAAAGGAACCTCCATACTGTTCTCCATAGTGACTGTATCAATTTACATTCCCACCAATAGCGGAAGAGGGTTCCTTTTGTCCACACCCTCCCCAGAATTTGTTGTTTGTAGATTATCTGATGATGCCGATTCTAACAGGTATGAGGTCTTACCTCATTGTAGTTTTGATTTGCATTTATCTAATAATAAGTCATGTTGAGCAGCTTTTCATGTGCGTCTTGGCCATCTCTGTGTCTTCTTTGAAGAAACGTCTATTTAGATCTTCTGCCCATTTTTGTATTGGGTTGTTTGTTGTATTAATATTAAGCTGCATGAACTGTATATATATATTGGAGATTAAACCTTTGTCCATTGATTCGTTTGTGAAAGTTTTAGCCCCTTCTGAGGGTTTCCTTTTTCCATTCCCGTTTTTTTAACAAAGAATGAAAGAAAGCAAAAGAATCAGAACAGTAATGTGCGTGAAATATGCCTCTTGAAACTGTCGTTTTGAAATATGGACGTCTTTTGAATTTTCTGGTCGATATATGACCCCAGGATTTGTTTTCAGGGCAGGTGTCATTTACAGGCCTGTAATGATTTGGAATATCCACTGACCATTAGCGCTGGGATTAAAGCTGCTGTTGTGTGAAACGGCCACAAGGTGGCAGCAGTTCTCCCTTACCAAATCTGGTTACTAGGGCAGCAGAGCCTCAATGGAAGTCGCGTTCTAGATTTCAATGTAGAACGGAATGTACCAGGAGAAAGCCCCTCAAGTTTTTCTCACTAATTCTTGTTCGTGTTTTTAATTTAATTTTTTATTTTTTATTACAGCAAGTTTGAGTACAACGTTTAGCTTGTTGTAGGTGTGCAAGAGGTGGTTCTTTTACACATATACATATGTCTGTTCTTCCTGGGATCCTTTTCCCATGTTCGTTATGACAGAATGTTGAGTAGTCTTCTCTTGGTACTCCGTAGGTCTTTGGTGATTATATATGTCTACTGTGTTTGTATATGTCTGTTAACCCCAATATCGTAATGAATTCAATCCTCACACCTTTCCTTTGGTGAACCATAAGTTTGTTTAATGAATCTGTGATTGCCCTTTTCCGTGGAAATATCTGCCCTGGTATCAATTTATAGGTAACACCTATAAGTGATATGATATGATATGTGTCTTTCACTTTCTGACTTACTCCATGTCACGTGATTACCTCTAGACTCATCTACGGTGCTGCAAATGGCATTGTGTGCTTCTTTTCCTTGGCGAATATTCTGTCTTAGCGAGGTCCATTTTCTGCAATGTGATTCCCTGAGGGCTGAGGATTAGCTGACCTGGGCAGCCTGACCCTGCCGGCAAGCCCTCCCCAGGTGTGCCTGGGTTGAGGTCAATATAAATAGCACTCCAGGCAGCAATAGCCCCTGCAGCTGTGCCTGACTCCATATTCTCTGCCCCGTCAGCAGTCTCGGGGCTGTGCTGGTGGGAGGGTGTGAGGGTCCACGGCTTTGTGGGTGGCCCGGTGTGAGTGGGGCTCTGCTGGACTTTCTGCAGGAGTTGCCAGGCTGCCACCTGTAAAGAAGACGATGTGTCACCCATAACTTTCACTGGAGTATCTCTCCGGGCTGAGGTGAGGAAGGAAAAAAAGGAGTGGGGGCCGGGACAGGAGGGGTATCTCAGGCAGGGCAATGGAAAGCTTCCAGAAGAGCGCCCGTGGCCAGGACCATCCTGACTGACCTGCAGTAACCAAGTTGGCCTGCGTGCTTTCGCTGGTGTGGCTCCACGGCCCTTCCTCTAGGCTTTCAAGCCCTTGTACATATTCAGGTGTTTCACCTGGTAAGGGTGGGAACAGTTCAGCAGCAGCTGGCCTGGGGCTCAGCTCACGTTTACTCACAGAGGCCTCGGCACGGTCCCCCAGCTTTGCAATAAGGACGCTCTTTGCGTGGGCGGGTGGGGCTGCTGGCTGTATGGGAGATGATTCCCCACCTCTGACCAATTTCAGAATTGTTTACCACTGGAGCAAGTGCCTTGGTAGTGTTTTCCTCTGTATAACTGTTAGGTTCAGTTTTTTTTTTTCTTTTTTGGTTCAAGTTAGATTTTATTCCTCTTTTATGTATTTATGGATATAAGCATGGAAATAATTCATTCTTATAAATACATCAGTGTGAATGGAAGAACATTTTTTCTGTTTTATTTTTACATTTTATTTTTAAAATTTTTGAAATTTAATTTTATTTATTTTTTTTATACAGTAAGTTATTATTAGTTATCTATTTTATGCATAGACATATATAAATGTCAATCCCAATCTCCCAACTCGTCCCACCACCACCACCCCATGGCTTCCCCCACTTTGTGTCCATGTCCATACGTTTGTTCTCTACCTCTGTGTCTCTATTTCTGCCCTGCAAACCAGTTCATCTGTAGCATTTTTCTAGGTTCCACATATAGGCATTAATATACAATATTTGTTTTTCTCTTTCTGACTTACTTCACTCTGTATGACAGTCTCTAGATCCATCTACTTCTCTACAAATGACCCAGTTTCATTCCTTTTTATGGCTGAGTAATATTCCATTTTATATATGTACCACATCTTTATCCATTCGTCTGTCTGTGGGCATTTAGGTTGCTTCCATTACCTGGCTATTGTAAATAGTGCTGCAATGAACATTGTGGTGAATGTGTCTTTGTGATTTTTGATTTTCTCTGGGTATATGCCCAGAAGTGGGATTGCTGGATCCTATGGTAATTCTCTTTTTAGTTTTTTAAAGGAACCTCCATACTGTTCTCCATAGTGACTGTATCAATTTACATTCCCACCAATAGCGGAAGAGGGTTCCTTTTGTCCACACCCTCCCCAGAATTTGTTGTTTGTAGATTATCTGATGATGCCGATTCTAACAGGTGTGAGGTCTTACCTCATTGTAGTTTTGATTTGCATTTCTCTAATAATTAGTGATGTTGAGCAGCTTTTCATGTGCGTCTTGGCCATCTCTGTGTCTTCTTTGAAGAAACGTCTATTTAGATCTTCTGCCCATTTTTGTATTGGGTTGTTTGTTGTATTAATATTAAGCTGCATGAGCTGTTTATATATATTGGAGATTAAACCTTTGTCCATTGATTCGTTTGTGAAAGGTTTCGCCCCTTCTGAGGGTTGCCTTTTTCCATTCCCGTTTTTTTAACAAAGAAAGAAAGAAATCAAAAGAAGCAGAACACTAATGTGCGTCAAATATGCCTCTTGAAACTGTCGTTTTGAAATATGGACGTTTTTTGAATTTTTTTGTCGATATATGACCCCAGGATTTGTTTTCAGGGCAGGTGTCATTTACAGGCCTGTAATGATTTGGAATATCCACTGACCATTAGCGCTGGGATTAAAGCTGCTGTTGTGTGAAACGGCCACAAGGTGGCAGCAGTTCTCCCTTACCAAATCTGGTTACTAGGGCAGCAGAGCCTCAATGGTAGTCGCGTTCTAGATTGGAATGTAGAACGGAATGTACCAGGAGAAAGCCCCTCAAGTTTTTCTCACTAATTCTTGTTCGTGTTTTTAATTTAATTTTTTATATTTTATTACAGCAAGTTTGAGTACAATGTTTAGCTTGTTGTAGGTGTGCAAGAGGTGGTTCTTTTACACATATACATATGTCTGTTCTTCCTGGGATCCTTTTCCCATGTTCGTTATGACAGAATGTTGAGTAGTCTTCTCTTGGTACTCCGTAGGTCTTTGGTGATTATATATGTCTACTGTGTTTGTATATGTCTGTTAACCCCAATATCGTAATGAATTCAATCCTCACACCTTTCCTTTGGTGAACCATAATTTTGTTTAATGAATCTGTGATTGCCCTTCTCCGTGGAAATATCTGCCCTGGTATCAATTTATAGGTAACACCTATAAGTGATATGATATGATATGTGTCTTTCACTTTTTGACTTACTCCAAGTCACGTGATTACCTCTAGACTCATCTACGGTGCTGAAAATGGCATTGTGTGCTTCTTTTCCTTGGGTAATATTCTGTCTTAGCGAGGTCCATTTTCTGCAATGTGATTCCCTGAGGGCTGAGGATTAGCTGACCTGGGCAGCCTGACCATGACAGCAAGACATCCCCAGGTGTGCCTGAGTTGAGGTCAATATAAACAGCACTCCAGGCAGCAATAGCCCCTGCAGCTGTGCCTGACTCCATATTCTCTGCCCCGTCAGCAGTCTCGGGGCTGTGCTGGTGGGAGGGTGTGAGGGTCCACGGCTTTGTGGGTGGCCCGGTGTGAGTGGGGCTCTGCTGGACTTTCTGCAGGAGTTGCCAGGCTGCCACCTGTAAAGAAGAGGATGTGTCACACATAACTTCCACTGGAGTATCTCTCCGGGCTGAGGTGAGTAAGGAAAAAAAGGAGTGGGGGCCGGGACAAGAGGGGTATCCCAGGCAGGGCAATGGAAAGCTTCCAGAAGAGCGCCCGTGGCCAGGACCATCCTGGCTGACCTGCAGGCACCAAGGTGGCCTGCGTGCTGTCGCTGGTGTGGCTCCACGGCCCTTCCTCTAGGCTTTCAAGCCCTTGTACATATTCAGGTGTTTCACCTGGGAAGGGTGGGAACAGTTCAGCAGCAGCTGGCCTGGGGCTCAGCTCACGTTTACTCACAGAGGCCTCGGCACGGTCCCCCAGCTTTGCAATAAGGACGCTCCTTGCGTGGGCGGGCGGGGCTGCTGGCTCTATGGGAGATGATTCCCCACCTCTGACCAATTTCAGAATTGTTTACCACTGGAGCAAGTGCCTTGGTAGTGTTTTCCTCTGTATAACTGTTAGGTTCAGTTTTTTTTTTTCTTTTTTGGTTCAAGTTAGATTTTATTCCTCTTTTATGTATTTATGGATATAAGCATGGAAATAATTCATTCTTATAAATACATCAGTGTGAATGGAAGAACACTTTTTCTGTTTTATTTTAACATTTTATTTTTAAAATTTTTGAAATTTAATTTTATTTATTTTTTTATACACTAGGTTATTATTAGTTATCTATTTTATGCATAGACATGTATACAGGTCAATCCCAATCTCCCAACTCATCCCACCACCACCACCCCATGGCTTCCCCCACTTTGTGTCCATACGTTTGTTCTCTACCTCTGTGTCTCTATTTCTGCCCTGCAAACCAGTTCATCTGTAGCATTTTTCTAGGTTCCACATATAGGCATTAATATACAATATTTGTTTTTCTCTTTCTGACTTACTTCACTCTGTATGACAGTCTCTAGATCCATCAACTTCTCCACAAATGACCCAGTTTCATTCCTGTTTATGGCTGAGTAATATTCCATTTTATATATGTACCACATCTTTATCCATTCGTCTGTCTGTGGGCATTTAGGTTGCTTCCATTACCTGGCGATTGTAAATAGTGCTGCAATGAACATTGTGGTGAATGTGTCTTTGTGATTTTTGGTTTTCTCTGGGTATATGCCCAGAAGTGGGATTGCTGGATCCTATTGTAATTCTGTTTTTAGTTTTTTAAAGGAACCTCCATACTGTTCTCCATAGTGACTGTATCAATTTACATTCCCACCAATAGCGGAAGAGGGTTCCTTTTGTCCACACCCTCCCCAGAATTTGTTGTTTGTAGATTATCTGATGATGCCGATTCTAACAGGTGTGAGGTCTTACCTCATTGTAGTTTTGATTTGCATTTCTCTTATAATTAGTGATGTTGAGCAGCTTTACATGTGCGTCTTGGCCATCTCTGTGTCTTCTTTGAAGAAACGTCTATTTAGATCTTCTGCCCATTTTTGTATTGGGTTGTTTGTTGTATTAATATTAAGCTGCATGAGCTGTTTATATATATTGGAGATTAAACCTTTGTCCATTGATTCGTTTGTGAAAGTTTTCGCCCATTCTGAGGGTTTCCTTTTTCCATTCCCGTTTTTTTAACAAAGAAAGAAAGAAATCAAAAGAAGCAGAACACTAATGTGCGTGAAATATGCCTCTTGAAACTGTCGTTTTGAAATATGGACGTCTTTTGAATTTTTTGGTCGATATATGACCCCAGGATTTGTTTTCAGGGCAGGTGTCATTTACAGGCCTGTAATGATTTGGAATATCCACTGACCATTAGCGCTGGGATTAAAGCTGCTGTTGTGTGAAACGGCCACAAGGTGGCAGCAGTTCTCCCTTACCAAATCTGGTTACTAGGGCAGCAGAGCCTCAATGGAAGTCGCGTTCTAGATTGGAATGTAGAACGGAATGTACCAGGAGAAAGCCCCTCAAGTTTTTCTCACTAATTCTTGTTCGTGTTTTTAATTTAATTTTTTATTTTTTTTTTACAGCAAGTTTGAGTACAACGTTTAGCTTGTTGTAGGTGTGCAAGAGGTGGTTCTTTTACACATATACATATGTCTGTCCTTCCTGGGATCCTTTTCCCATGTTCGTTATGACAGAATGTTGAGTAGTCTTCTCTTGGTACTCCGTAGGTCTTTGGTGATTATATACGTGTACTGTGTTTGTATATGTCTGTTAACCCCAATATCATAATGAATTCAATCCTCACACCTTTCCTTTGGTGAACCATAAGTTTGTTTAATGAATCTGTGATTGCCCTTCTCCGTGGAAATATCTGCCCTGGTATCAATTTATAGGTAACACCTATAAGTGATATGATATGATATGTGTCTTTCACTTTCTGACTTACTCCAAGTCACGTGATTACCTGTAGACTCATCTACGGTGCTGCAAATGGCATTGTGCGCTTCTTTTCCTTGGCGAATATTCTGTCTTAGCGAGGTCCATTTTCTGCAATGTGATTCCCTGAGGGCTGAGGATTAGCTGACCTGGGCAGCCTGACCCTGCCGGCAAGCCCTCCCCAGGTGTGCCTGGGTTGAGGTCAATATAAACAGCACTCCAGGCAGCAATAGCCCCTGCAGCTGTGCCTGACTCCATATTCTCTGCCCCGTCAGCAGTCTCGGGGCTGTGCTGGTGGGAGGGTGTGAGGGTCCACGGCTTTGTGGGTGGCCCGGTGTGAGTGGGGCTCTGCTGGACTTTCTGCAGGAGTTGCCAGGCTGCCACCTGTAAAGAAGAGGATGTGTCACCCATAACTTCCACTGGAGTATCTCTCCGGGCTGAGGTGAGGAAGGAAAAAAAGGAGTGGGGGCCGGGAAAGGAGGGGTATCTCAGGCAGGGCAATGGAAAGCTTCCAGAAGAGCGCCCGTGGCCAGGACCATCCTGGCTGACATGCAGGCACCAAGTTGGCCTGCGTGCTTTCTCTGGTGTGGCTCCACGGCCCTTCCTCTAGGCATTCAAGCCCTTGTACATATTCAGGTGTTTCACCTGGGAAGGGTGGGAACAGTTCAGCAGCAGCTGGCATGGGGCTCAGCTCACGTTTACTCACAGAGGCCTTGGCACGGTACCCCAGCTTTGCAATAAGGATGCTCCTTGCGTGGGCGGGTGGGGCTGCTGGCTGTAAGGGAGATGATTCCCCACCTCTGACCAATTTCAGAATTGTTTACCACTGGAGCAAGTGCCTTGGTAGTGTTTTCCTCTGTATAACTGTTAGGTTCAGTTTTCTTTTTTTTTTCTTTTTTGGTTCAAGTCAGATTTTATTCCTCTTTTATGTATTTATGGATATAAGCATGGAAATAATTCATTCTTATAAATACATCAGTGTGAATGGAAGAACATTTTTTCTGTTTTATTTTTACATTTTAATTTTAAAATTTTTGAAATTTAATTTTATTTATTTTTTTATACACTAGGTTATTATTAGTTATCTATTTTATGCATATACATGTATACAGGTCAATCCCAATCTCCCAACTCATCCCACCACCACCACCCCATGGCTTCCCCCACTTTGTGTCGATACGTTTGTTCTCTACCTCTGTGTCTCTATTTCTGCCCTGCAAACCAGTTCATCTGTAGCATTTTTCTAGGTTCCACATATAGGCATTAATATACAATATTTGTTTTTCTCTTTCTGACTTACTTCACTCTGTATGACAGTCTCTAGATCCATCAACTTCTCTACAAATGACCCAGTTTCATTCCTTTTTATGGCTGAGTAATATTCCATTTTATATATGTACCACATCTTTATCCAATCGTCTGTCTGTGGGCATTTAGGTTGCTTCCATTACCTGGCTATTGTAAATAGTGCTGCAATGAACATTGTGGTGAATGTGTCTCTGTGATTTATGGTTTTCTCTGGGTATATGCCCAGAAGTGGGATTGCTGGATCCTATTGTAATTCTGTTTTTAGTTTTTTAAAGGAACCTCCATACTGTTCTCCAAAGTGACTGTATCAATTTACATTCCCACCAATAGCGGAAGAGGGTTCCTTTTGTCCACACCCTCCCCAGAATTTGTTGTTTGTAGATTATCTGATGATGCCGATTCTAACAGGTGTGAGGTCTTACCTCATTGTAGTTTTGATTTGCATTTCTCTAATAATTAGTGATGTTGAGCAGCTTTTCATGTGCGTCTTGGCCATCTCTGTGTCTTCTTTGAAGAAACGTCTATTTAGATCTTCTGCCCATTTTTGTATTGGGTTGTTTGTTGTATTAATATTAAGCTGCATGAGCTGTTTATATATATTGGTGATTAAACCTTTGTCCATTGATTCGTTTGTGAACGTTTTCGCCCCTTCTGAGGGTTGCCTTTTTCCATTCCCGTTTTTTTAACAAAGAAAGAAAGAAATCAAAAGAAGCAGAACACTAATGTGCGTGAAATATGCCTCTTGAAACTGTCGTTTTGAAATATGGACGTCTTTTGAATTTTTTGGTCGATATATGACCCCAGGATTTGTTTTCAGGGCAGGTGTCATTTACAGGCCTGTAATGATTTGGAATATCCACTGACCATTAGCGCTGGGATTAAAGCTGCTGTTGTGTGAAACGGCCACAAGGTGGCAGCAGTTCTCCCTTACCAAATCTGGTTACTAGGGCAGCAGAGCCTCAATGGAAGTCGCGTTCTAGATTGGAATGTAGAACGGAATGTACCAGGAGAAAGCCCCTCAAGTTTTTCTCACTAATTCTTGTTCGTGTTTTTAATTTAATTTTTTATATTTTATTACAGCAAGTTTGAGTACAATGTTTAGCTTGTTGTAGGTGTGCAAGAGGTGGTTCTTTTACACATATACATATGTCTGTTCTTCCTGGGATCCTTTTCCCATGTTCGTTATGACAGAATGTTGAGTAGTCTTCTCTTGGTACTCCGTAGGTCTTTGGTGATTATATATGTCTACTGTGTTTGTATATGTCTGTTAACCCCAATATCGTAATGAATTCAATCCTCACACCTTTCCTTTGGTGAACCATAATTTTGTTTAATGAATCTGTGATTGCCCTTCTCCGTGGAAATATCTGCCCTGGTATCAATTTATAGGTAACACCTATAAGTGATATGATATGATATGTGTCTTTCACTTTTTGACTTACTCCAAGTCACGTGATTACCTCTAGACTCATCTACGGTGCTGAAAATGGCATTGTGTGCTTCTTTTCCTTGGGTAATATTCTGTCATAGCGAGGTCCATTTTCTGCAATGTGATTCCCTGAGGGCTGAGGATTAGCTGACCTGGGCAGCCTGACCATGACAGCAAGACATCCCCAGGTGTGCCTGAGTTGAGGTCAATATAAACAGCACTCCAGGCAGCAATAGCCCCTGCAGCTGTGCCTGACTCCATATTCTCTGCCCCGTCAGCAGTCTCGGGGCTGTGCTGGTGGGAGGGTGTGAGGGTCCACGGCTTTGTGGGTGGCCCGGTGTGAGTGGGGCTCTGCTGGACTTTCTGCAGGAGTTGCCAGGCTGCCACCTGTAAAGAAGAGGATGTGTCACCCATAACTTCCACTGGAGTATCTCTCCGGGCTGAGATGAGTAAGGAAAAAAAGGAGTGGGGGCCGGGACAAGAGGGGTATCCCAGGCAGGGCAATGGAAAGCTTCCAGAAGAGCGCCCGTGGCCAGGACCATCCTGGCTGACCTGCAGGCACCAAGGTGGCCTGCGTGCTGTCGCTGGTGTGGCTCCACGGCCCTTCCTCTAGGCTTTCAAGCCCTTGTACATATTCAGGTGTTTCACCTGGGAAGGGTGGGAACAGTTCAGCAGCAGCTGGCCTGGGGCTCAGCTCACGTTTACTCACAGAGGCCTCGGCACGGTCCCCCAGCTTTGCAATAAGGACGCTCCTTGCGTGGGCGGGCGGGGCTGCTGGCTCTATGGGAGATGATTCCCCACCTCTGACCAATTTCAGAATTGTTTACCACTGGAGCAAGTGCCTTGGTAGTGTTTTCCTCTTATAACTGTTAGGTTCAGTTTTTTTTTTTTCTTTTTTGGTTCAAGTTAGATTTTATTCCTCTTTTATGTATTTATGGATATAAGCATGGAAATAATTCATTCTTATAAATACATCAGTGTGAATGGAAGCACACTTTTTCTGTTTTATTTTAACATTTTATTTTTAAAATTTTTGAAATTTAATTTTATTTATTTTTTTATACACTAGGTTATTATTAGTTATCTATTTTATGCATAGACATGTATACAGGTCAATCCCAATCTCCCAACTGATCCCACCACCACCACCCCATGGCTTCCCCCACTTTGTGTCCATACGTTTGTTCTCTACCTCTGTGTCTCTATTTCTGCCCTGCAAACCAGTTCATCTGTAGCATTTTTCTAGGTTCCACATATAGGCATTAATATACAATATTTGTTTTTCTCTTTCTGACTTACTTCACTCTGTATGACAGTCTCTAGATCCATCAACTTCTCTACAAATGACCCAGTTTCATTCCTGTTTATGGCTGAGTAATATTCCATTTTATATATGTACCACATCTTTATCCATTCGTCTGTCTGTGGGCATTTAGGTTGCTTCCATTACCTGGCGATTGTAAATAGTGCTGCAATGAACATTGTGGTGAATGTGTCTTTGTGATTTTTGGTTTTCTCTGGGTATATGCCCAGAAGTGGGATTGCTGGATCCTATTGTAATTCTGTTTTTAGTTTTTTAAAGGAACCTCCATACTGTTCTCCATAGTGACTGTATCAATTTACATTCCCACCAATAGCGGAAGAGGGTTCCTTTTGTCCACACCCTCCCCAGAATTTGTTGTTTGTAGATTATCTGATGATGCCGATTCTAACAGGTGTGAGGTCTTACCTCATTGTAGTTTTGATTTGCATTTCTCTTATAATTAGTGATGTTGAGCAGCTTTACATGTGCGTCTTGGCCATCTCTGTGTCTTCTTTGAAGAAACGTCTATTTAGATCTTCTGCCCATTTTTGTATTGGGTTGTTTGTTGTATTAATATTAAGCTGCATGAGCTGTTTATATATATTGGAGATTAAACCTTTGTCCATTGATTCGTTTGTGAAAGTTTTCGCCCATTCTGAGGGTTTCCTTTTTCCATTCCCGTTTTTTTAACAAAGAAAGAAAGAAATCAAAAGAAGCAGAACACTAATGTGCGTGAAATATGCCTCTTGAAACTGTCGTTTTGAAATATGGACGTCTTTTGAATTTTTTGGTCGATATATGACCCCAGGATTTGTTTTCAGGGCAGGTGTCATTTACAGGCCTGTAATGATTTGGAATATCCACTGACCATTAGCGCTGGGATTAAAGCTGCTGTTGTGTGAAACGGCCACAAGGTGGCAGCAGTTCTCCCTTACCAAATCTGGTTACTAGGGCAGCAGAGCCTCAATGGAAGTCGCGTTCTAGATTGGAATGTAGAACGGAATGTACCAGGAGAAAGCCCCTCAAGTTTTTCTCACTAATTCTTGTTCGTGTTTTTAATTTAATTTTTTATTTTTTTTTTACAGCAAGTTTGAGTACAACGTTTAGCTTGTTGTAGGTGTGCAAGAGGTGGTTCTTTTACACATATACATATGTCTGTCCTTCCTGGGATCCTTTTCCCATGTTCGTTATGACAGAATGTTGAGTAGTCTTCTCTTGGTACTCCGTAGGTCTTTGGTGATTATATACGTGTACTGTGTTTGTATATGTCTGTTAACCCCAATATCATAATGAATTCAATCCTCACACCTTTCCTTTGGTGAACCATAAGTTTGTTTAATGAATCTGTGATTGCCCTTCTCCGTGGAAATATCTGCCCTGGTATCAATTTATAGGTAACACCTATAAGTGATATGATATGATATGTGTCTTTCACTTTCTGACTTACTCCAAGTCACGTGATTACCTGTAGACTCATCTACGGTGCTGCAAATGGCATTGTGCGCTTCTTTTCCTTGGCGAATATTCTGTCTTAGCGAGGTCCATTTTCTGCAATGTGATTCCCTGAGGGCTGAGGATTAGCTGACCTGGGCAGCCTGACCCTGCCGGCAAGCCCTCCCCAGGTGTGCCTGGGTTGAGGTCAATATAAACAGCACTCCAGGCAGCAATAGCCCCTGCAGCTGTGCCTGACTCCATATTCTCTGCCCCGTCAGCAGTCTCGGGGCTGTGCTGGTGGGAGGGTGTGAGGGTCCACGGCTTTGTGGGTGGCCCGGTGTGAGTGGGGCTCTGCTGGACTTTCTGCAGGAGTTGCCAGGCTGCCACCTGTAAAGAAGAGGATGTGTCACCCATAACTTCCACTGGAGTATCTCTCCGGGCTGAGGTGAGGAAGGAAAAAAATGAGTGGGGGCCGGGAAAGGAGGGGTATCTCAGGCAGGGCAATGGAAAGCTTCCAGAAGAGCGCCCGTGGCCAGGACCATCCTGGCTGACATGCAGGCACCAAGTTGGCCTGCGTGCTTTCTCTGGTGTGGCTCCACGGCCCTTCCTCTAGGCATTCAAGCCCTTGTACATATTCAGGTGTTTCACCTGGGAAGGGTGGGAACAGTTCAGCAGCAGCTGGCCTGGGGCTCAGCTCACGTTTACTCACAGAGGCCTCGGCACGGTACCCCAGCTTTGCAATAAGGATGCTCCTTGCGTGGGCGGGTGGGGCTGCTGGCTGTAAGGGAGATGATTCCCCACCTCTGACCAATTTCAGAATTGTTTACCACTGGAGCAAGTGCCTTGGTAGTGTTTTCCTCTGTATAACTGTTAGGTTCAGTTTTCTTTTTTTTTTCTTTTTTGGTTCAAGTCAGATTTTATTCCTCTTTTATGTATTTATGGATATAAGCATGGAAATAATTCATTCTTATAAATACATCAGTGTGAATGGAAGAACATTTTATCTGTTTTATTTTTACATTTTATTTTTAAAAATTTTGAAATTTAATTTTATTTATTTTTTTTATACAGTAGGTTATTATTAGTTATCTATTTTATGCATAGACATGTATACAGGTCAATCCCAATCTCCCAACTCATCCCACCACCACCACCCCATGGCTTCCCCCACTTTGTGTCCATAAGTTTGTTCTCTACCTCTGTGTCTCTATTTCTGCCCTGCAAACCATTTCATCTGTAGCATTTTTCTAGGTTCCACATATAGGCATTAATATACAATATTTGTTTTTCTCTTTCTGACTTACTTCACTCTGTATGACAGTCTCTAGATCCATCAACTTCTCTACAAATGACCCAGTTTCATTCCTTTTTATGGCTGAGTAATATTCCATTTTATATATGTACCACATCTTTATCCATTCGTCTGTCTGTGGGCATTTAGGTTGCTTCCATTACCTGGCTATTGTAAATAGTGCTGCAATGAACATTGTGGTGAATGTGTCTTTGTGATTTATGGTTTTCTCTGGGTATATGCCCAGAAGTGGGATTGCTGGATCCTATGGTAATTCTCTTTTTAGTTTTTTAAAGGAACCTCCATACTGTTCTCCATAGTGACTGTATCAAATTACATTCCCACCAATAGCGGAAGAGGGTTCCTTTTGTCCACACCCTCCCCAGAATTGGTTGTTTGTAGATTATCTGATGATGCCGATTCTAACAGGTGTGAGGTCTTACCTCATTGTAGTTTTGATTTGCATTTCTCTAATAATTAGTGATGTTGAGCAGCTTTTCATGTGCGTCTTGGCCATCTCTGTGTCTTCTTTGAAGAAACGTCTATTTAGATCTTCTGCCCATTTTTGTATTGGGTTGTTTGTTTTATTAATATTAAGCTGCATGAGCTGTTTATATATATTGGAGATTAAGCCTTTGTCCATTGATTCGTTTGTGAAAGTTTTCGCCCATTCTGAGGGTTGCCTTTTTCCATTCCCGTTTTTTTAACAAAGAAAGAAAGAAATCAAAAGAAGCAGAACACTAATGTGCGTGAAATATGCCTCTTGAAACTGTCGTTTTGAAATATGGACGTCTTTTGAATTTTTTGGTCGATATATGACCCCAGGATTTGTTTTCAGGGCAGGTGTCATTTACAGGCCTGTAATGATTTGGAATATCCACTGACCATTAGCGCTGGGATTAAAGCTGCTGTTGTGTGAAACGGCCACAAGGTGGCAGCAGTTCTCCCTTACCAAATCTGGTTACTAGGGCAGCAGAGCCTCAATGGAAGTCGCGTTCTAGATTGGAATTTAGAACGGAATGTGCCAGGAGAAAGGCCCTCAAGTTTGTCTCACTACTTCTTGTTCGTGTTTTTAATTTAATTTTTTATTTTTTATTACAGCAAGTTTGAGTACAACGTTTAGCTTGTTGTAGGTGTGCAAGAGGTGGTTCTTTTACACATATACATATGTCTGTTCTTCCTGGGATCCTTTTCCCATGTTCGTTATGACAAAATGTTGAGTAGTCTTCTCTTGGTACTCCGTAGGTCTTTGGTGATTTTATATGTCTACTGTGTTTGTATATGTCTGTTAACCCCAATATCGTAATGAATTCAATCCTCACACCTTTCCTTTGGTGAACCATAAGTTTGTTTAATGAATCTGTGATTGCCCTTCTCCGTGGAAATATCTGCCCTGGTATCAATTTATAGGTAACACCTATAAGTGATATGATATGATATGTGTCTTTCACTTTCTGACTTACTCCAAGTCACGTGATTACCTCTAGACTCATCTACGGTGCTGCAAATGGCATTGTGTGCTTCTTTTCCTTGGCGAATATTCTGTCTTAGCGAGGTCCATTTTCTGCAATGTGATTCCCTGAGGGCTGAGGATTAGCTGACCTGGGCAGCCTGACCCTGCCGGCAAGCCCTCCCCAGGTGTGCCTGGGTTGAGGTCAATATAAACAGCACTCCAGGCAGCAATAGCCCCTGCAGCGGTGCCTGACTCCATATTCTCTGCCCCGTCAGCAGTCTCGGGGCTGTGCTGGTGGGAGGGTGTGAGGGTCCACGGCTTTGTGGGTGGCCCGGTGTGAGTGGGGCTCTGCTGGACATTCTGCAGGAGTTGCCAGGCTGCCACCTGTAAAGAAGAGGATGTGTCACCCATAACTTCCACTGGAGTATCTCTCCGGGCTGAGGTGAGGAAGGAAAAAAAGGAGTGGGGGCCGGGACAGGAGGGGTATCTCAGGCAGGGCAATGGAAAGCTTCCAGAAGAGCGCCCGTGGCCAGGACCATCCTGGCTGACCTGCAGTCACCAAGATGGCCTGCGTGCTTTCGCTGGTGTGGCTCCACGGCCCTTCCTCTAGGCTTTCAAGCCCTTGTACATATTCAGGTGTTTCACCTGGGAATGGTGGGAACAGTTCAGCAGCAGCTGGCCTGGGGCTCAGCTCACGTTTACTCACAGAGGCCTCGGCACGGTCCCCCAGCTTTGCAATAAGGACGCTCCTTGCCTGGGCGGGCGGGGCTGCTGGCTCTATGGGAGATGATTCCCCACCTCTGACCAATTTCAGAATTGTTTACCATTGGAGCAAGTGCCTTGGTAGTGTTTTCCTCTGTATAACTGTTAGGTTCAGTTTTTTTTTTCTTTTTTGGTTCAAGTTAGATTTTATTCCTCTTTTATGAATTTACGGATATAAGCATGGAAATAATTCATTCTTATAAATACATCAGTGTGAATGGAAGAAAATTTTTTCTGTTTTATTTTTACATTTTATTTTTAAAATTTTTGAAATTTAATTTTATTTATTTTTTTTATACAGTAGGTTATTATTAGTTATCTATTTTATGCATAGACATGTATACAGGTCAATCCCAATCTCCCAACTCATCCCACCACCACCACCCCATGGCTTCCCCCACTTTGTGTCCATACGTTTGTTCTCTACCTCTGTGTCTCTATTTCTGCCCTGCAAACCAGTTCATCTGTAGCACTTTTCTAGGTTCCACATATAGGCATTAATATACAATATTTGTTTTTCTCTTTCTGACTTACTTCACTCTGTATGACAGTCTCTAGATCCATCAACTTCTCTACAAATGACTCAGTTTCATTCCTTTTTATGGCTGAGTAATATTCCATTTTATATATGTACCACATCTTTATCCATTCGTCTGTCTGTGGGCATTTAGGTTGCTTCCATAACCTGGCTCTTGTAAATAGTGCTGCAATGAACATTGTGGTGAATGTGTCTCTGTGATTTATGGTTTTCTCTGGGTATATGCCCAGAAGTGGGATTGCTGGATCCTATGGTAATTCTGTTTTTAGTTTTTTAAAGGAACCTCCATACTGTTCTCCATAGTGACTGTATCAATTTACATTCCCACCAATAGCGGAAGAGGGTTCCTTTTGTCCACACCCTCCCCAGAATTTGTTGTTTGTAGATTATCTGATGATGCCGATTCTAACAGGTGTGAGGTCTTACCTCATTGTAGTTTTGATTTGCATTTCTCTAATAATTAGTGATGTTGAGCAGCTTTTCATGTGCGTCTTGGCCATCTCTGTGTCTTCTTTGAATCAACGTCTATTTAGATCTTCTGCCCATTTTTGTATTGGGTTGTTTGTTGTATTAATATTAAGCTGCATGAGCTGTTTATATATATTGGAGATTAAACCTTTGTCCATTGATTCGTTTGTGAAAGGTTTCTCCCATTCTGAGGGTTGCCTCTTTCCATTCCCGTTTTTTTAACAAAGAAAGATAGAAATCAAAAGAAGCAGAACACTAATGTGCGTGAAATATGCCTCTTGAAACTGTCGTTTTGAAATATGGACGTCTTTTGAATTTTTTGGTCGATATATGACCCCAGGATTTGTTTTCAGGGCAGGTGTCATTTACAGGCCTGTAATGATTTGGAATATCCACTGACCATTAGCGCTGGGATTAAAGCTGCTGCTGTGTGAAACGGCCACACCGTGGCAGCAGTTCTCCCTTACCAAATCTGGTTACTAGGGCAGCAGAGCCTCAATGGAAGTCGCGTTCTAGATTGGAATGTAGAACGGAATGTACCAGGAGAAAGCCCCTCAAGTTTTTCTCACTAATTCTTGTTCGTGTTTTTAATTTAATTTTTTATTTTTTATTACAGCAAGTTTGAGTACAACGTTTAGCTTGTTGTAGGTGTGCAAGAGGTGGTTCTTTTCCACATATACATATGTCTGTACTTCCTGGGATCCTTTTCCATGTACGTTATGGCAGAATGTTGAGTAGTCTTCTCTTGGTACTCCGTAGGTTTTTGGTGATTATATATGTCTACTGTGTTTGTATATGTCTGTTAACCCCAATATCGTAATGAATTCAATCCTCACACCTTTCCTTTGGTGAACCATAAGTTTGTTTAATGAATCTGAGATTGCCCTTCTCCGTGGAAATGTCTGCCCTTGTATCAATTTATAGGTAACACCTATAAGTGATATGATATGATATGTGTCTTTCACTTTCTGACTTACTCCAAGTCACGTGATTACCTCTAGACTCATCTACGGTGCTGCAAATGGCATTGTGTGCTTCTTTTCCTTGGCGAATATTCTGTCTTAGCGAGGTCCATTTTCTGCAATGTGATTCCCTGAGGGCTGAGGATTAGCTGACCTGGGCAGCCTGACCCTGCCGGCAAGCCCTCCCCAGGTGTGCCTGGGTTGAGGTCAATATAAACAGCACTCCAGGCAGCAATAGCCCCTGCAGCTGTGCCTGACTCCATATTCTCTGCCCCGTCAGCAGTCTCGGGGCTGTGCTGGTGGGAGGGTGTGAGGGTCCAGGGCTTTCTGGGTGGCCCGGTGTGAGTGGGGCTCTGCTGGACTTTCTGCAGGAGTTGCCAGGCTGCCACCTGTAAAGAAGAGGATGTGTCACCCATAACTTCCACTGGAGTATCTCTCCGGGCTGAGGTGAGGAAGGAAAAAAAGGAGTGGGGGCCGGGACAGGAGGGGTATCTCAGGCAGGGCAATGGAAAGCTTCCAGAAGAGCGCCCGTGGCCAGGACCATCCTGCCTGACCTGCAGGCACCAAGGTGGCCTGCGTGCTGTCGCTGGTGTGGCTCCAAAGCCCTTCCTCTAGGCTTTCAAGCCCTTGTACATATTCAGGTGTTTCACCTGGGAAGGGTGGGAACAGTTCAGCAGCAGCTGGCCTGGGGCTCAGCTCACGTTTACTCACAGAGGCCTCGGCACGGTCCCCCAGCTTTGCAATAAGGACGCTCCTTGCGTGGGCGGGCGGGGCTGCTGGCTCTATGGGAGATGATTCCCCACCTCTGACCAATTTCAGAATTGTTTACCACTGGAGCAAGTGCCTTGGTAGTGTTTTCCTCTGTATAACTGTTAGGTTCAGTTTTTTTTTTCTTTTTTGGTTCAAGTTAGATTTTATTCCGCTTTTATGTATTTATAGATATAAGCATGGAAATAATTCATTCTTATAAATACATCAGTGTGAATGGAAGAACTTTTTTTCTGTTTTATTTTTACATTTTATTTTTAAAAATTTTGAAATTTAATTTTATTTATTTTTTTTATACAGTAGGTTATTATTAGTTATCTATTTTATGCATAGACATGTATACAGGTCAATCCCAATCTCCCAACTCATCCCACCACCACCACCCCATGGCTTCCCCCACTTTGTGTCCATACGTTTGTTCTCTACCTCTGTGTCTCTATTTCTGCCCTGCAAACCAGTTCATCTGTAGCATTTTTCTAGGTTCCACATATAGGCATTAATATACAATATTTGTTTTTCTCTTTCTGACTTACTTCACTCTGTATGACAGTCTCTAGATCCATCAACTTCTCTACAAATGACCCAGTTTCATTCCTTTTTATGGCTGAGTAATATTCCATTTTATATATGTACCACATCTTTATCCATTCGTCTGTCTGTGGGCATTTAGGTTGCTTCCTTTACCTGGCTATTGTAAATAGTGCTGCAATGAACATTGTGGTGAATGTGTCTATGTGATTTATGGTTTTCTCTGGGTATATGCCCAGAAGTGGGATTGCTGGATCCTATGGTAATTTTCTTTTTAGTTTTTTAAAGGAACCTCCATACTGTTCTCCATAGTGACTGTATCAATTTACATTCCCACCAATAGCGGAAGAGGGTTCCTTTTGTCCACACCCTCCCCAGAATTTGTTGTTTGTAGATTATCTGATGATGCCGATTCCAACAGGTGTGAGGTCTTACCTCATTGTAGTTTTGATTTGCATTTCTCTAATAATTAGTGATGTTGAGCAGCTTTTCATGTGCGTCTTGGCCATCTCTGTGTCTTCTTTGAAGAAACGTCTATTTAGATCTTCTGCCCATTTTTGTATTGGGTTGTTTGTTGTATTAATATTAAGCTGCATGAGCTGTTTATATATATTGGAGATTAAACCTTTGTCCATTGATTCGTTTGTGAAAGTTTTCGCCCATTCTGAGGCTTGCCTTTTTCCATTCCCGTTTTTTTAACAAAGAAAGAAAGAAATCAAAAGAAGCAGAACACTAAAGTGCGTGAAATATGCCTCTTGAAACTGTCGTTTTGAAATATGGACGTCTTTTGAATTTTTTGGTCGATATATGACCCCAGGATTTGTTTTCAGGGCAGGTGTCATTTACAGGCCTGTAATGATTTGGAATATCCACTGACCATTAGCGCTGGGATTAAAGCTGCTGTTGTGTGAAACGGCCACAAGGTGGCAGCAGTTCTCCCTTACCAAATCTGGTTACTAGGGCAGCAGAGCCTCAATGGAAGTCGCGTTCTAGATTGGAATTTAGAACGGAATGTGCCAGGAGAAAGGCCCTCAAGTTTGTCTCACTACT
Organism: Mesoplodon bidens; assembly: GCF_964165515.1. NCBI lineage: Eukaryota > Metazoa > Chordata > Mammalia > Artiodactyla > Ziphiidae > Mesoplodon > Mesoplodon bidens. The sequence continues at coordinate 152,235 of NW_027672051.1, read as the reverse complement.
TCTTGTTCGTGTTTTTAATTTAATTTTTTATTTTTTATTACAGCAAGTTTGAGTACAACGTTTAGCTTGTTGTAGGTGTGCAAGAGGTGGTTCTTTTACACATATACATATGTCTGTTCTTCCTGGGATCCTTTTCCCATGTTCGTTATGACAAAATGTTGAGTAGTCTTCTCTTGGTACTCCATAGGTCTTTGGTGATTTTATATGTCTACTGTGTTTGTATATGTCTGTTAACCCCAATATCGTAATGAATTCAATCCTCACACCTTTCCTTTGGTGAACCATAAGTTTGTTTAATGAATCTGTGATTGCCCTTCTCCGTGGAAATATCTGCCCTGGTATCAATTTATAGGTAACACCTATAAGTGATATGATATGATATGTGTCTTTCACTTTCTGACTTACTCCAAGTCACGTGATTACCTCTAGACTCATCTACGGTGCTGCAAATGGCATTGTGTGCTTCTTTTCCTTGGCGAATATTCTGTCTTAGCGAGGTCCATATTCTGCAATGTGATTCCCTGAGGGCTGAGGATTAGCTGACCTGGGCAGCCTGACCCTGCCGGCAAGCCTTCCCCAGGTGTGCCTGGGTTGAGGTCAATATAAACAGCACTCCAGGCAGCAATAGCCCCTGCAGCTGTGCCTGACTCCATATTCTCTGCCCCGTCAGCAGTCTCGGGGCTGTGCTGGTGGGAGGGTGTGAGGGTCCACGGCTTTGTGGGTGGCCCGGTGTGAGTGGGGCTCTGCTGGACTTTCTGCAGGAGTTGCCAGGCTGCCACCTGTAAAGAAGAGGATATGTCACCCATAACTTCCACTGGAATATCTCTCCGGGCTTAGGTGACTAAGGAAAAAAAGGAGTGGGGGCCGGGACAGGAGGGGTATCTCAGGCAGGGCAATGGAAAGCTTCCAGAAGAGCGCCCGTGGCCAGGACCATCCTGCCTGACCTGCAGGCACCAAGGTGGCCTGCGTGCTGTCGCTGGTGTGGCTCCACGGCCCTTCCTCTAGGCTTTCAAGCCCTTGTACATATTCAGGTGTTTCACCTGGGAAGGGTGGGAACAGTTCAGCAGCAGCTGGCCTGGGGCTCAGCTCACGTTTACTCACAGAGGCCTCGGCACGGTCCCCCAGCTTTGCAATAAGGACGCTCCTTGCGTGGGCGGGCGGGGCTGCTGGCTCTATGGGAGATGATTCCCCACCTCTGACCAATTTCAGAATTGTTTACCACTGGAGCAAGTGCCTTGGTAGTGTTTTCCTCTGTATAACTGTTAGGTTCAGTTTTTTTTTTTCTTTTTTGGTTCAAGTTAGATTTTATTCCTCTTTTATGTATTTATGGATATAAGCATGGAAATAATTCATTCTTATAAATACATCAGTGTGAATGGAAGAACACTTTTTCTGTTTTATTTTAACATTTTATTTTTAAAATTTTTGAAATTTAATTTTATTTATTTATTTATACACTAGGTTATTATTAGTTATGTATTTTACGCATAGACATGTATACAGGTCAATCCCAATCTCCCAACTCATCCCACCACCACCACCCCATGGCTTCCCCCACTTTGTGTCCATACGTTTGTTCTCTACCTCTGTGTCTCTATTTCTGCCCTGCAAACCAGTTCACCTGTAGCATTTTCCTAGGTTCCACATATAGGCATTAATATACAATATTTGTTTTTCTCTTTCTGACTTACTTCACTCTGTATGACAGTCTCTATATCCATCAACTTCTCTACAAATGACCCAGTTTCATTCCTGTTTATGGCTGAGTAATATTCCATTTTATATATGTACCACATCTTTATCCATTCGTCTGTCTGTGGGCATTTACGTTGCTTCCATTACCTGGCTATTGTAAACAGTGCTGCAATGAACATTGTGGTGAATGTGTCTTTGTGATTTTTGGTTTTCTCTGGGTATATGCCCAGAAGTGGGATTGCTGGATCCTATTGTAATTCTGTTTTTAGTTTTTTAAAGGAACCTCCATACTGTTCTCCATAGTGACTGTATCAATTTACATTCCCACCAATAGCGGAAGAGGGTTCCTTTTGTCCACACCCTCCCCAGAATTTGTTGTTTGTAGATTATCTGATGATGCCGATTCTAACAGGTGTGAGGTCTTACCTCATTGTAGTTTTGATTTGCATTTCTCTTATAATTAGTGATGTTGAGCAGCTTTTCATGTGCGTCTTGGCCATCTCTGTGTCTTCTTTGAAGAAACGTCAATTTAGATCTTCTGCCCATTTTTGTATTGGGTTGTTTGTTGTATTAATATTAAGCTGCATGAGCTGTATATATATATTGGAGATTAAACCTTTGTCCATTGATTCGTTTGTGAACGTTTTCGCCCCTTCTGAGGGTTACCTTTTTCCATTCCCTTTTTTTAACAAAGAAAGAAAGAAAGCAAAAGAAGCAGAACACTAATGTGCGTGAAATATGCCTCTTGAAACTGTCGTTTTGAAATATGGACGTCTTTTGAATTTTTTGGTCGATATATGACCCCAGGATTTGTTTTCAGGGCAGGTGTCATTTACAGGCCTGTAATGATTTGGAATATCCACTGACCATTAGCGCTGGGATTAAAGCTGCTGTTGTGTGAAACGGCCACAAGGTGGCAGCAGTTCTCCCTTACCAAATCTGGTTACTAGGGCAGCAGAGCCTCAATGGATGTCGCGTTCTAGATTGCAATTTAGAACGGAATGTGCCAGGAGAAAGCCCCTCAAGTTTGTCTCACTACTTCTTGTTCGTGTTTTTAATTTAATTTTTTATTTTTTATTACAGCAAGTTTGAGTACAACGTTTAGCTTGTTGTAGGTGTGCAAGAGGTGGTTCTTTTACACATATACATATGTCTGTTCTTCCTGGGATCCTTTTCCCATGTTCGTTATGACAGAATGTTGAGTAGTCTTCTCTTGGTACTCCGTAGGTCTTTGGTGATTATATATGTCTACTGTGTTTGTATATGTCTGTTAACCCCAATATCGTAATGAATTCAATCCTCACACCTTTCCTTTGGTGAACCATAAGTTTGTTTAATGAATCTGTGATTGCCCTTCTCCGTGGAAATATCTGCCCTGGTATCAATTTATAGGTAACACCTATAAGTGATATGATATGATATGTGTCTTTCACTTTCTGACTTACTCCAAGTCACGTGATTACCTCTAGACTCATCTACGGTGCTGCAAATGGCATTGTGTGCTTCTTTTCCTTGGCGAATATTCTGTCTTAGCGAGGTCCATTTTCTGCAATGTGATTCCCTGAGGGCTGAGGATTAGCTGACCTGGGCAGCCTGACCCTGCCGGCAAGCCCTCCCCAGGTGTGCCTGGGTTGAGGTCAATATAAACAGCACTCCAGGCAGCAATAGCCCCTGCAGCGGTGCCTGACTCCATATTCTCTGCCCCGTCAGCAGTCTCGGGGCTGTGCTGGTGGGAGGGTGTGAGGGTCCACGGCTTTGTGGGTGGCCCGGTGTGAGTGGGGCTCTGCTGGACATTCTGCAGGAGTTGCCAGGCTGCCACCTGTAAAGAAGAGGATGTGTCACCCATAACTTCCACTGGAGTATCTCTCCGGGCTGAGGTGAGGAAGGAAAAAAAGGAGTGGGGGCCGGGACAGGAGGGGTATCTCAGGCAGGGCAATGGAAAGCTTCCAGAAGAGCGCCCGTGGCCAGGACCATCCTGGCTGACCTGCAGTCACCAAGATGGCCTGCGTGCTTTCGCTGGTGTGGCTCCACGGCCCTTCCTCTAGGCTTTCAAGCCCTTGTACATATTCAGGTGTTTCACCTGGGAATGGTGGGAACAGTTCAGCAGCAGCTGGCCTGGGGCTCAGCTCACGTTTACTCACAGAGGCCTCGGCACGGTCCCCCAGCTTTGCAATAAGGACGCTCCTTGCCTGGGCGGGCGGGGCTGCTGGCTCTATGGGAGATGATTCCCCACCTCTGACCAATTTCAGAATTGTTTACCATTGGAGCAAGTGCCTTGGTAGTGTTTTCCTCTGTATAACTGTTAGGTTCAGTTTTTTTTTTCTTTTTTGGTTCAAGTTAGATTTTATTCCTCTTTTATGAATTTACGGATATAAGCATGGAAATAATTCATTCTTATAAATACATCAGTGTGAATGGAAGAAAATTTTTTCTGTTTTATTTTTACATTTTATTTTTAAAATTTTTGAAATTTAATTTTATTTATTTTTTTTATACAGTAGGTTATTATTAGTTATCTATTTTATGCATAGACATGTATACAGGTCAATCCCAATCTCCCAACTCATCCCACCACCACCACCCCATGGCTTCCCCCACTTTGTGTCCATACGTTTGTTCTCTACCTTTGTGTCTCTATTTCTGCCCTGCAAACCAGTTCATCTGTAGCACTTTTCTAGGTTCCACATATAGGCATTAATATACAATATTTGTTTTTCTCTTTCTGACTTACTTCACTCTGTATGACAGTCTCTAGATCCATCAACTTCTCTACAAATGACTCAGTTTCATTCCTTTTTATGGCTGAGTAATATTCCATTTTATATATGTACCACATCTTTATCCATTCGTCTGTCTGTGGGCATTTAGGTTGCTTCCATAACCTGGCTCTTGTAAATAGTGCTGCAATGAACATTGTGGTGAATGTGTCTCTGTGATTTATGGTTTTCTCTGGGTATATGCCCAGAAGTGGGATTGCTGGATCCTATGGTAATTCTGTTTTTAGTTTTTTAAAGGAACCTCCATACTGTTCTCCATAGTGACTGTATCAATTTACATTCCCACCAATAGCGGAAGAGGGTTCCTTTTGTCCACACCCTCCCCAGAATTTGTTGTTTGTAGATTATCTGATGATGCCGATTCTAACAGGTGTGAGGTCTTACCTCATTGTAGTTTTGATTTGCATTTCTCTAATAATTAGTGATGTTGAGCAGCTTTTCATGTGCGTCTTGGCCATCTCTGTGTCTTCTTTGAATCAACGTCTATTTAGATCTTCTGCCCATTTTTGTATTGGGTTGTTTGTTGTATTAATATTAAGCTGCATGAGCTGTTTATATATATTGGAGATTAAACCTTTGTCCATTGATTCGTTTGTGAAAGGTTTCTCCCATTCTGAGGGTTGCCTCTTTCCATTCCCGTTTTTTTAACAAAGAAAGATAGAAATCAAAAGAAGCAGAACACTAATGTGCGTGAAATATGCCTCTTGAAACTGTCGTTTTGAAATATGGACGTCTTTTGAATTTTTTGGTCGATATATGACCCCAGGATTTGTTTTCAGGGCAGGTGTCATTTACAGGCCTGTAATGATTTGGAATATCCACTGACCATTAGCGCTGGGATTAAAGCTGCTGCTGTGTGAAACGGCCACACCGTGGCAGCAGTTCTCCCTTACCAAATCTGGTTACTAGGGCAGCAGAGCCTCAATGGAAGTCGCGTTCTAGATTGGAATGTAGAACGGAATGTACCAGGAGAAAGCCCCTCAAGTTTTTCTCACTAATTCTTGTTCGTGTTTTTAATTTAATTTTTTATTTTTTATTACAGCAAGTTTGAGTACAACGTTTAGCTTGTTGTAGGTGTGCAAGAGGTGGTTCTTTTACACATATACATATGTCTGTACTTCCTGGGATCCTTTTCCATGTACGTTATGGCAGAATGTTGAGTAGTCTTCTCTTGGTACTCCGTAGGTTTTTGGTGATTATATATGTCTACTGTGTTTGTATATGTCTGTTAACCCCAATATCGTAATGAATTCAATCCTCACACCTTTCCTTTGGTGAACCATAAGTTTGTTTAATGAATCTGAGATTGCCCTTCTCCGTGGAAATGTCTGCCCTTGTATCAATTTATAGGTAACACCTATAAGTGATATGATATGATATGTGTCTTTCACTTTCTGACTTACTCCAAGTCACGTGATTACCTCTAGACTCATCTACGGTGCTGCAAATGGCATTGTGTGCTTCTTTTCCTTGGCGAATATTCTGTCTTAGCGAGGTCCATTTTCTGCAATGTGATTCCCTGAGGGCTGAGGATTAGCTGACCTGGGCAGCCTGACCCTGCCGGCAAGCCCTCCCCAGGTGTGCCTGGGTTGAGGTCAATATAAACAGCACTCCAGGCAGCAATAGCCCCTGCAGCTGTGCCTGACTCCATATTCTCTGCCCCGTCAGCAGTCTCGGGGCTGTGCTGGTGGGAGGGTGTGAGGGTCCAGGGCTTTCTGGGTGGCCCGGTGTGAGTGGGGCTCTGCTGGACTTTCTGCAGGAGTTGCCAGGCTGCCACCTGTAAAGAAGAGGATGTGTCACCCATAACTTCCACTGGAGTATCTCTCCGGGCTGAGGTGAGGAAGGAAAAAAAGGAGTGGGGGCCGGGACAGGAGGGGTATCTCAGGCAGGGCAATGGAAAGCTTCCAGAAGAGCGCCCGTGGCCAGGACCATCCTGCCTGACCTGCAGGCACCAAGGTGGCCTGCGTGCTGTCGCTGGTGTGGCTCCAAAGCCCTTCTTCTAGGCTTTCAAGCCCTTGTACATATTCAGGTGTTTCACCTGGGAAGGGTGGGAACAGTTCAGCAGCAGCTGGCCTAGGGCTCAGCTCACGTTTACTCACAGAGGCCTCGGCACGGTCCCCCAGCTTTGCAATAAGGACGCTCCTTGCGTGGGCGGGCGGGGCTGCTGGCTCTATGGGAGATGATTCCCCACCTCTGACCAATTTCAGAATTGTTTACCACTGGAGCAAGTGCCTTGGTAGTGTTTTCCTCTGTATAACTGTTAGGTTCAGTTTTTTTTTTTCTTTTTTGGTTCAAGTTAGATTTTATTCCGCTTTTATGTATTTATAGATATAAGCATGGAAATAATTCATTCTTATAAATACATCAGTGTGAATGGAAGAACTTTTTTTCTGTTTTATTTTTACATTTTATTTTTAAAAATTTTGAAATTTAATTTTATTTATTTTTTTTATACAGTAGGTTATTATTAGTTATCTATTTTATGCATAGACATGTATACAGGTCAATCCCAATCTCCCAACTCATCCCACCACCACCACCCCATGGCTTCCCCCACTTTGTGTCCATACGTTTGTTCTCTACCTCTGTGTCTCTATTTCTGCCCTGCAAACCAGTTCATCTGTAGCATTTTTCTAGGTTCCACATATAGGCATTAATATACAATATTTGTTTTTCTCTTTCTGACTTACTTCACTCTGTATGACAGTCTCTAGATCCATCAACTTCTCTACAAATGACCCAGTTTCATTCCTTTTTATGGCTGAGTAATATTCCATTTTATATATGTACCACATCTTTATCCATTCGTCTGTCTGTGGGCATTTAGGTTGCTTCCTTTACCTGGCTATTGTAAATAGTGCTGCAATGAACATTGTGGTGAATGTGTCTATGTGATTTATGGTTTTCTCTGGGTATATGCCCAGAAGTGGGATTGCTGGTTCCTATGGTAATTTTCTTTTTAGTTTTTTAAAGGAACCTCCATACTGTTCTCCATAGTGACTGTATCAATTTACATTCCCACCAATAGCGGAAGAGGGTTCCTTTTGTCCACACCCTCCCCAGAATTTGTTGTTTGTAGATTATCTGATGATGCCGATTCCAACAGGTGTGAGGTCTTACCTCATTGTAGTTTTGATTTGCATTTCTCTAATAATTAGTGATGTTGAGCAGCTTTTCATGTGCGTCTTGGCCATCTCTGTGTCTTCTTTGAAGAAACGTCTATTTAGATCTTCTGCCCATTTTTGTATTGGGTTGTTTGTTGTATTAATATTAAGCTGCATGAGCTGTTTATATATATTGGAGATTAAACCTTTGTCCATTGATTCGTTTGTGAAAGTTTTCGCCCATTCTGAGGCTTGCCTTTTTCCATTCCCGTTTTTTTAACAAAGAAAGAAAGAAATCAAAAGAAGCAGAACACTAAAGTGCGTGAAATATGCCTCTTGAAACTGTCGTTTTGAAATATGGACGTCTTTTGAATTTTTTGGTCGATATATGACCCCAGGATTTGTTTTCAGGGCAGGTGTCATTTACAGGCCTGTAATGATTTGGAATATCCACTGACCATTAGCGCTGGGATTAAAGCTGCTGTTGTGTGAAACGGCCACAAGGTGGCAGCAGTTCTCCCTTACCAAATCTGGTTACTAGGGCAGCAGAGCCTCAATGGAAGTCGCGTTCTAGATTGGAATTTAGAACGGAATGTGCCAGGAGAAAGGCCCTCAAGTTTGTCTCACTACTTCTTGTTCGTGTTTTTAATTTAATTTTTTATTTTTTATTACAGCAAGTTTGAGTACAACGTTTAGCTTGTTGTAGGTGTGCAAGAGGTGGTTCTTTTACACATATACATATGTCTGTTCTTCCTGGGATCATTTTCCCATGTTCGTTATGACAAAATGTTGAGTAGTCTTCTCTTGGTACTCCATAGGTCTTTGGTGATTTTATATGTCTACTGTGTTTGTATATGTCTGTTAACCCCAATATCGTAATGAATTCAATCCTCACACCTTTCCTTTGGTGAACCATAAGTTTGTTTAATGAATCTGTGATTGCCCTTCTCCGTGGAAATATCTGTCCTGGTATCAATTTATAGGTAACACCTATAAGTGATATGATATGATATGTGTCTTTCACTTTCTGACTTACTCCAAGTCACGTGATTACCTCTAGACTCATCTACGGTGCTGCAAATGGCATTGTGTGCTTCTTTTCCTTGGCGAATATTCTGTCTTAGCGAGGTCCATATTCTGCAATGTGATTCCCTGAGGGCTGAGGATTAGCTGACCTGGGCAGCCTGACCCTGCCGGCAAGCCTTCCCCAGGTGTGCCTGGGTTGAGGTCAATATAAACAGCACTCCAGGCAGCAATAGCCCCTGCAGCTGTGCCTGACTCCATATTCTCTGCCCCGTCAGCAGTCTCGGGGCTGTGCTGGTGGGAGGGTGTGAGGGTCCACGGCTTTGTGGGTGGCCCGGTGTGAGTGGGGCTCTGCTGGACTTTCTGCAGGAGTTGCCAGGCTGCCACCTGTAAAGAAGAGGATATGTCACCCATAACTTCCACTGGAATATCTCTCCGGGCTTAGGTGACTAAGGAAAAAAAGGAGTGGGGGCCGGGACAGGAGGGGTATCTCAGGCAGGGCAATGGAAAGCTTCCAGAAGAGCGCCCGTGGCCAGGACCATCCTGCCTGACCTGCAGGCACCAAGGTGGCCTGCGTGCTGTCGCTGGTGTGGCTCCACGGCCCTTCCTCTAGGCTTTCAAGCCCTTGTACATATTCAGGTGTTTCACCTGGGAAGGGTGGGAACAGTTCAGCAGCAGCTGGCCTGGGGCTCAGCTCACGTTTACTCACAGAGGCCTCGGCACGGTCCCCCAGCTTTGCAATAAGGACGCTCCTTGCGTGGGCGGGCGGGGCTGCTGGCTCTATGGGAGATGATTCCCCACCTCTGACCAATTTCAGAATTGTTTACCACTGGAGCAAGTGCCTTGGTAGTGTTTTCCTCTGTATAACTGTTAGGTTCAGTTTTTTTTTTTCTTTTTTGGTTCAAGTTAGATTTTATTCCTCTTTTATGTATTTATGGATATAAGCATGGAAATAATTCATTCTTATAAATACATCAGTGTGAATGGAAGAACACTTTTTCTGTTTTATTTTAACATTTTATTTTTAAAATTTTTGAAATTTAATTTTATTTATTTTTTTATACAGTAGGTTATTATTAGTTATCTATTTTACGCATAGACATGTATACAGGTCAATCCCAATCTCCCAACTCATCCCACCACCACCACCCCATGGCTTCCCCCACTTTGTGTCCATACGTTTGTTCTCTACCTCTGTGTCTCTATTTCTGCCCTGCAAACCAGTTCACCTGTAGCATTTTTCTAGGTTCCACATATAGGCATTAATATACAATATTTGTTTTTCTCTTTCTGACTTACTTCACTCTGTATGACAGTCTCTAGATCCATCAACTTCTCTACAAATGACCCAGTTTCATTCCTGTTTATGGCTGAGTAATATTCCATTTTATATATGTACCACATCTTTATCCATTCGTCTGTCTGTGGGCATTTACGTTGCTTCCATTACCTGGCTATTGTAAACAGTGCTGCAATGAACATTGTGGTGAATGTGTCTTTGTGATTTTTGGTTTTCTCTGGGTATATGCCCAGAAGTGGGATTGCTGGATCCTATTGTAATTCTGTTTTTAGTTTTTTAAAGGAACCTCCATACTGTTCTCCATAGTGACTGTATCAATTTACATTCCCACCAATAGCGGAAGAGGGTTCCTTTTGTCCACACCCTCCCCAGAATTTGTTGTTTGTAGATTATCTGATGATGCCGATTCTAACAGGTGTGAGGTCTTACCTCATTGTAGTTTTGATTTGCATTTCTCTTATAATTAGTGATGTTGAGCAGCTTTTCATGTGCGTCTTGGCCATCTCTGTGTCTTCTTTGAAGAAACGTCAATTTAGATCTTCTGCCCATTTTTGTATTGGGTTGTTTGTTGAATTAATATTAAGCTGCATGAGCTGTATATATATATTGGAGATTAAACCTTTGTCCATTGATTCGTTTGTGAACGTTTTCGCCCCTTCTGAGGGTTACCTTTTTCCATTCCCGTTTTTTTAACAAAGAAAGAAAGAAAGCAAAAGAAGCAGAACACTAATGTGCGTGAAATATGCCTCTTGAAACTGTCGTTTTGAAATATGGACGTCTTTTGAATTTTTTGGTCGATATATGACCCCAGGATTTGTTTTCAGGGCAGGTGTCATTTACAGGCCTGTAATGATTTGGAATATCCACTGACCATTAGCGCTGGGATTAAAGCTGCTGTTGTGTGAAACGGCCACAAGGTGGCAGCAGTTCTCCCTTACCAAATCTGGTTACTAGGGCAGCAGAGCCTCAATGGAAGTCGCGTTCTAGATTGCAATTTAGAACGGAATGTGCCAGGAGAAAGCCCCTCAAGTTTGTCTCACTACTTCTTGTTCGTGTTTTTAATTTAATTTTTTATTTTTTATTACAGCAAGTTTGAGTACAACGTTTAGCTTGTTGTAGGTGTGCAAGAGGTGGTTCTTTTACACATATACATATGTCTGTTCTTCCTGGGATCCTTTTCCCATGTTCGTTATGACAGAATGTTGAGTAGTCTTCTCTTGGTACTCCGTAGGTCTTTGGTGATTATATATGTCTACTGTGTTTGTATATGTCTGTTAACCCCAATATCGTAATGAATTCAATCCTCACACCTTTCCTTTGGTGAACCATAAGTTTGTTTAATGAATCTGTGATTGCCCTTCTCCGTGGAAATATCTGCCCTGGTATCAATTTATAGGTAACACCTATAAGTGATATGATATGATATGTGTCTTTCACTTTCTGACTTACTCCAAGTCACGTGATTACCTCTAGACTCATCTACGGTGCTGCAAATGGCATTGTGTGCTTCTTTTCCTTGGCGAATATTCTGTCTTAGCGAGGTCCATTTTCTGCAATGTGATTCCCTGAGGGCTGAGGATTAGCTGACCTGGGCAGCCTGACCCTGCCGGCAAGCCCTCCCCAGGTGTGCCTGGGTTGAGGTCAATATAAACAGCACTCCAGGCAGCAATAGCCCCTGCAGCGGTGCCTGACTCCATATTCTCTGCCCCGTCAGCAGTCTCGGGGCTGTGCTGGTGGGAGGGTGTGAGGGTCCACGGCTTTGTGGGTGGCCCGGTGTGAGTGGGGCTCTGCTGGACATTCTGCAGGAGTTGCCAGGCTGCCACCTGTAAAGAAGAGGATGTGTCACCCATAACTTCCACTGGAGTATCTCTCCGGGATGAGGTGAGGAAGGAAAAAAAGGAGTGGGGGCCGGGACAGGAGGGGTATCTCAGGCAGGGCAATGGAAAGCTTCCAGAAGAGCGCCCGTGGCCAGGACCATCCTGGCTGACCTGCAGTCACCAAGTTGGCCTGCGTGCTTTCGCTGGTGTGGCTCCACGGCCCTTCCTCTAGGCTTTCAAGCCCTTGTACATATTCAGGTGTTTCACCTGGGAATGGTGGGAACAGTTCAGCAGCAGCTGGCCTGGGGCTCAGCTCACGTTTACTCACAGAGGCCTCGGCACGGTCCCCCAGCTTTGCAATAAGGACGCTCCTTGCCTGGGCGGGCGGGGCTGCTGGCTCTATGGGAGATGATTCCCCACCTCTGACCAATTTCAGAATTGTTTACCATTGGAGCAAGTGCCTTGGTAGTGTTTTCCTCTGTATAACTGTTAGGTTCAGTTTTTTTTTTCTTTTTTGGTTCAAGTTAGATTTTATTCCTCTTTTATGAATTTACGGATATAAGCATGGAAATAATTCATTCTTATAAATACATCAGTGTGAATGGAAGAAAATTTTTTCTGTTTTATTTTTACATTTTATTTTTAAAATTTTTGAAATTTAATTTTATTTATTTTTTTTATACAGTAGGTTATTATTAGTTATCTATTTTATGCATAGACATGTATACAGGTCAATCCCAATCTCCCAACTCATCCCACCACCACCACCCCATGGCTTCCCCCACTTTGTGTCCATACGTTTGTTCTCTACCTCTGTGTCTCTATTTCTGCCCTGCAAACCAGTTCATCTGTAGCACTTTTCTAGGTTCCACATATAGGCATTAATATACAATATTTGTTTTTCTCTTTCTGACTTACTTCACTCTGTATGACAGTCTCTAGATCCATCAACTTCTCTACAAATGACTCAGTTTCATTCCTTTTTATGGCTGAGTAATATTCCATTTTATATATGTACCACATCTTTATCCATTCGTCTGTCTGTGGGCATTTAGGTTGGTTCCATTACCTGGCTATTGTAAATAGTGCTGCAATGAACATTGTGGTGAATGTGTCTCTGTGATTTATGGTTTTCTCTGGGTATATGCCCAGAAGTGGGATTGCTGGATCCTATGGTAATTCTGTTTTTAGTTTTTTAAAGGAACCTCCATACTGTTCTCCATAGTGACTGTATCAATTTACATTCCTACCAATAGCGGAAGAGGGTTCCTTTTGTCCACACCCTCCCCAGAATTTGTTGTTTGTAGATTATCTGATGATGCCGATTCTAACAGGTGTGAGGTCTTACCTCATTGTAGTTTTGATTTGCATTTCTCTAATAATTAGTGATGTTGAGCAGCTTTTCATGTGCGTCTTGGCCATCTCTGTGTCTTCTTTGAATCAACGTCTATTTAGATCTTCTGCCCATTTTTGTATTGGGTTGTTTGTTGTATTAATATTAAGCTGCATGAGCTGTTTATATATATTGGAGATTAAACCTTTGTCCATTGATTCGTTTGTGAAAGGTTTCTCCCATTCTGAGGGTTGCCTCTTTCCATTCCCGTTTTTTTAACAAAGAAAGATAGAAATCAAAAGAAGCAGAACACTAATGTGCGTGAAATATGCCTCTTGAAACTGTCGTTTTGAAATATGGACGTCTTTTGAATTTTTTGGTCGATATATGACCCCAGGATTTGTTTTCAGGGCAGGTGTCATTTACAGGCCTGTAATGATTTGGAATATCCACTGACCATTAGCGCTGGGATTAAAGCTGCTGCTGTGTGAAACGGCCACACCGTGGCAGCAGTTCTCCCTTACCAAATCTGGTTACTAGGGCAGCAGAGCCTCAATGGAAGTCGCGTTCTAGATTGGAATGTAGAACGGAATGTACCAGGAGAAAGCCCCTCAAGTTTTTCTCACTAATTCTTGTTCGTGTTTTTAATTTAATTTTTTATTTTTTATTACAGCAAGTTTGAGTACAACGTTTAGCTTGTTGTAGGTGTGCAAGAGGTGGTTCTTTTCCACATATACATATGTCTGTACTTCCTGGGATCCTTTTCCATGTACGTTATGGCAGAATGTTGAGTAGTCTTCTCTTGGTACTCCGTAGGTTTTTGGTGATTATATATGTCTACTGTGTTTGTATATGTCTGTTAACCCCAATATCGTAATGAATTCAATCCTCACACCTTTCCTTTGGTGAACCATAAGTTTGTTTAATGAATCTGAGATTGCCCTTCTCCGTGGAAATGTCTGCCCTTGTATCAATTTATAGGTAACACCTATAAGTGATATGATATGATATGTGTCTTTCACTTTCTGACTTACTCCAAGTCACGTGATTACCTCTAGACTCATCTACGGTGCTGCAAATGGCATTGTGTGCTTCTTTTCCTTGGCGAATATTCTGTCTTAGCGAGGTCCATTTTCTGCAATGTGATTCCCTGAGGGCTGAGGATTAGCTGACCTGGGCAGCCTGACCCTGCCGGCAAGCCCTCCCCAGGTGTGCCTGGGTTGAGGTCAATATAAACAGCACTCCAGGCAGCAATAGCCCCTGCAGCTGTGCCTGACTCCATATTCTCTGCCCCGTCAGCAGTCTCGGGGCTGTGCTGGTGGGAGGGTGTGAGGGTCCAGGGCTTTCTGGGTGGCCCGGTGTGAGTGGGGCTCTGCTGGACTTTCTGCAGGAGTTGCCAGGCTGCCACCTGTAAAGAAGAGGATGTGTCACCCATAACTTCCACTGGAGTATCTCTCCGGGCTGAGGTGAGGAAGGAAAAAAAGGAGTGGGGGCCGGGACAGGAGGGGTATCTCAGGCAGGGCAATGGAAAGCTTCCAGAAGAGCGCCCGTGGCCAGGACCATCCTGCCTGACCTGCAGGCACCAAGGTGGCCTGCGTGCTGTCGCTGGTGTGGCTCCAAAGCCCTTCCTCTAGGCTTTCAAGCCCTTGTACATATTCAGGTGTTTCACCTGGGAAGGGTGGGAACAGTTCAGCAGCAGCTGGCCTGGGGCTCAGCTCACGTTTACTCACAGAGGCCTCGGCACGGTCCCCCAGCTTTGCAATAAGGACGCTCCTTGCGTGGGCGGGCGGGGCTGCTGGCTCTATGGGAGATGATTCCCCACCTCTGACCAATTTCAGAATTGTTTACCACTGGAGCAAGTGCCTTGGTAGTGTTTTCCTCTGTATAACTGTTAGGTTCAGTTTTTTTTTTCTTTTTTGGTTCAAGTTAGATTTTATTCCGCTTTTATGTATTTATAGATATAAGCATGGAAATAATTCATTCTTATAAATACATCAGTGTGAATGGAAGAACTTTTTTTCTGTTTTATTTTTACATTTTATTTTTAAAAATTTTGAAATTTAATTTTATTTATTTTTTTTATACAGTAGGTTATTATTAGTTATCTATTTTATGCATAGACATGTATACAGGTCAATCCCAATCTCCCAACTCATCCCACCACCACCACCCCATGGCTTCCCCCACTTTGTGTCCATACGTTTGTTCTCTACCTCTGTGTCTCTATTTCTGCCCTGCAAACCAGTTCATCTGTAGCATTTTTCTAGGTTCCACATATAGGCATTAATATACAATATTTGTTTTTCTCTTTCTGACTTACTTCACTCTGTATGACAGTCTCTAGATCCATCAACTTCTCTACAAATGACCCAGTTTCATTCCTGTTTATGGCTGAGTAATATTCCATTTTATATATGTACCACATCTTTATCCATTCGTCTGTCTGTGGGCATTTACGTTGCTTCCATTACCTGGCTATTGTAAACAGTGCTGCAATGAACATTGTGGTGAATGTGTCTATGTGATTTATGGTTTTCTCTGGGTATATGCCCAGAAGTGGGATTGCTGGATCCTATGGTAATTTTCTTTTTAGTTTTTTAAAGGAACCTCCATACTGTTCTCCATAGTGACTGTATCAATTTACATTCCCACCAATAGCGGAAGAGGGTTCCTTTTGTCCACACCCTCCCCAGAATTTGTTGTTTGTAGATTATCTGATGATGCCGATTCCAACAGGTGTGAGGTCTTACCTCATTGTAGTTTTGATTTGCATTTCTCTAATAATTAGTGATGTTGAGCAGCTTTTCATGTGCGTCTTGGCCATCTCTGTGTCTTCTTTGAAGAAACGTCTATTTAGATCTTCTGCCCATTTTTGTATTGGGTTGTTTGTTGTATTAATATTAAGCTGCATGAGCTGTTTATATATATTGGAGATTAAACCTTTGTCCATTGATTCGTTTGTGAAAGTTTTCGCCCATTCTGAGGCTTGCCTTTTTCCATTCCCGTTTTTTTAACAAAGAAAGAAAGAAATCAAAAGAAGCAGAACACTAAAGTGCGTGAAATATGCCTCTTGAAACTGTCGTTTTGAAATATGGACGTCTTTTGAATTTTTTGGTCGATATATGACCCCAGGATTTGTTTTCAGGGCAGGTGTCATTTACAGGCCTGTAATGATTTGGAATATCCACTGACCATTAGCGCTGGGATTACAGCTGCTGTTGTGTGAAACGGCCACAAGGTGGCAGCAGTTCTCCCTTACCAAATCTGGTTACTAGGGCAGCAGAGCCTCAATGGAAGTCGCGTTCTAGATTGGAATGTAGAACGGAATGTACCAGGAGAAAGCCCCTCAAGTTTTTCTCACTACTTCTTGTTCGTGTTTTTAATTTATTTTTTTATTTTTTATTACAGCAAGTTTGAGTACAACGTTTAGCTTGTTGTAGGTGTGCAAGAGGTGGTTCTTTTACACATATACATATGTCTGTTCTTCCTGGGATCCTTTTCCCATGTTCGTTATGACAGAATGTTGAGTAGTCTTCTCTTGGTACTCCGTAGGTCTTTGGTGATTATATATGTCTACTGTGTTTGTATATGTCTGTTAACCCCAATATCGTAATGAATTCAATCCTCACACCTTTCCTTTGGTGAACCATAAGTTTGTTTAATGAATCTGTGATTGCCCTTCTCCGTGGAAATATCTGCCCTGGTATCAATTTATAGGTAACACCTATAAGTGATATGATATGATATGTGTCTTTCACTTTCTGACTTACTCCAAGTCACGTGATCACCTCTAGACTCATCTACGGTGCTGCAAATGGCATTGTGTGCTTCTTTTCCTTGGCGAATATTCTGTCTTAGCGAGGTCCATTTTCTGCAATGTGATTCCCTGAGGGCTGAGGATTAGCTGACCTGGGCAGCCTGACCCTGCCGGCAAGCCCTCCCCAGGTGTGCCTGGGTTGAGGTCAATATAAACAGCACTCCAGGCAGCAATAGCCCCTGCAGCGGTGCCTGACTCCATATTCTCTGCCCCGTCAGCAGTCTCGGGGCTGTGCTGGTGGGAGGGTGTGAGGGTCCACGGCTTTGTGGGTGGCCCGGTGTGAGTGGGGCTCTGCTGGACATTCTGCAGGAGTTGCCAGGCTGCCACCTGTAAAGAAGAGGATGTGTCACCCATAACTTCCACTGGAGTATCTCTCCGGGCTGAGGTGAGTAAGGAAAAAAACGAGTGGGGGCCGGGACAGGAGGGGTATCTC
This sequence comes from Mesoplodon bidens, assembly GCF_964165515.1. Classification (NCBI taxonomy): domain Eukaryota; kingdom Metazoa; phylum Chordata; class Mammalia; order Artiodactyla; family Ziphiidae; genus Mesoplodon; species Mesoplodon bidens. The sequence goes on along the minus strand of NW_027672051.1, from coordinate 134,936 downwards.
AGGCAGGGCAATGGAAAGCTTCCAGAAGAGCGCCCGTGGCCAGGACCATCCTGGGTGACCTGCAGGCACCAAGTTGGCCTGCGTGCTTTCGCTGGTGTAGCTCCACGGCCCTTCCTCTAGGCTTTCAAGCCCTTGTACATATTCAGGTGTTTCACCTGGGAAGGGTGGGAACAGTTCAGAAGCAGCTGGCCTTGAACTCAGCTCACGTTTACTCACAGAGGCCTCGGCACGGTCCCCCAGCTTTGCAATAAGGACGCTCCTTGCGTGGGCGGGCGGGGCTGCTGGCTGTATGGGAGATGATTCCCCACCTCTGACCAATTTCAGAATTGTTTACCACTGGAGCAAGTGCCTTGGTAGTGTTTTCCTCTGTATAACTGTTAGGTTCAGTTTTATTTTTCTTTTTTGGTTCAAGTTAGATTTTATTCCTCTTTTATGTATTTATGGATATAAGCATGGAAATAATTCATTCTTATAAATACATCAGTGTGAATGGAAGAACTTTTTTTCTGTTTTATTTTTACATTTTATTTTTAAAATTTTTGAAATTTAATTTTATTTATTTATTTGTATACAGTAGGTTGTTATTAGATATCAATTTTATGCATAGACATGTATACAGGTCAATCCCAATCTCCCAACTCATCCCACCACCACCACCCCATGGCTTCCCCCACTTTGTGTCCATACGTTTGTTCTCTACCTCTGTGTCTCTATTTCTGCCCTGCAAACCAGTTCATCTGTAGCATTTTTCTAGGTTCCACATATAGGCATTAATATACAATATTTGTTTTTCTCTTTCTGACTTACTTCACTCTGTATGACAGTCTCTAGATCCATCAACTTCTCTACAAATGACTCAGTTTCATTCCTTTTTATGGCTGAGTAATATTCCATTTTATATATGTACCACATCTTTATCCATTCGTCTGTCTGTGGGCATTTAGGTTGCTTCCATTACCTGCCTATTGTAAATAGTGCTGCAATGAACATTGTGGTGAATGTGTCTCTGTGATTTATGGTTTTCTCTGGGTATATGCCCAGAAGTGGGATTGCTGGATCCTATGGTAATTCTCTTTTTAGTTTTTTAAAGGAACCTCCATACTGTTCTCCATAGTGACTGTATCAATTTACATTCCCACCAATAGAGGAAGAGGGTTCCTTTTGTCCACACCCTCCCCAGAATTTGTTGTTTGTAGATTATCTGATGATGCCGATTCTAACAGGTGTGAGGTCTTACCTCATTGTAGTTTTGATTTGCATTTCTCTAATAATTAGTGATGTTGAGCAGCTTTTCATGTGCGTCTTGGCCATCTCTGTGTCTTCTTTGAAGAAACGTCTATTTAGATCTTCTGCCCATTTTTGTATTGGGTTGTTTGTTTTATTAATATTAAGCTGCATGAGCTGTTTATATATATTGGAGATTAAGCCTTTGTCCATTGATTCGTTTGTGAAAGTTTTCGCCCATTCTGAGGGTTGCCTTTTTCCATTCCCGTTTTTTTAACAAAGAAAGAAAGAAAGCAAAAGAAGCAGAACACTAATGTGCGTGAAATATGCCTCTTGAAACTGTCGTTTTGAAATATGGACGTCTTTTGAATTTTTTGGTCGATATATGACCCCAGGATTTGTTTTCAGGGCAGGTGTCATTTACAGGCCTGTAATGATTTGGAATATCCACTGACCATTAGCGCTGGGATTAAAGCTGCTGTTGTGTGAAACGGCCACAAGGTGGCAGCAGTTCTCCCTTACCAAATCTGGTTACTAGGGCAGCAGAGCCTCAATGGAAGTCGCGTTCTAGATTGGAATTTAGAACGGAATGTGCCAGGAGAAAGGCCCTCAAGTTTGTCTCACTACTTCTTGTTCGTGTTTTTAATTTAATTTTTTATTTTTTATTACAGCAAGTTTGAGTACAACGTTTAGCTTGTTGTAGGTGTGCAAGAGGTGGTTCTTTTACACATATACATATGTCTGTTCTTCCTGGGATCCTTTTCCCATGTTCGTTATGACAAAATGTTGAGTAGTCTTCTCTTGGTACTCCGTAGGTCTTTGGTGATTTTATATGTCTACTGTGTTTGTATATGTCTGTTAACCCCAATATCGTAATGAATTCAATCCTCACACCTTTCCTTTGGTGAACCATAAGTTTGTTTAATGAATCTGTGATTGCCCTTCTCCGTGGAAATATCTGCCCTGGTATCAATTTATAGGTAACACCTATAAGTGATATGATATGATATGTGTCTTTCACTTTCTGACTTACTCCAAGTCACGTGATTACCTCTAGACTCATCTACGGTGCTGCAAATGGCATTGTGTGCTTCTTTCCCTTGGCGAATATTCTGTCTTAGCGAGGTCCATTTTCTGCAATGTGATTCCCTGAGGGCTGAGGATTAGCTGACCTGGGCAGCCTGACCCTGCCGGCAAGCCCTCCCCAGGTGTGCCTGGGTTGAGGTCAATATAAACAGCACTCCAGGCAGCAATAGCCCCTGCAGCTGTGCCTGACTCCATATTCTCTGCCCCGTCAGCAGTCTCGGGGCTGTGCTGGTGGGAGGGTGTGAGGGTCCACGGCTTTGTGGGTGGCCCGGTGTGAGTGGGGCTCTGCTGGACTTTCTGCAGGAGTTGCCAGGCTGCCACCTGTAAAGAAGAGGATATGTCACCCATAACTTCCACTGGAATATCTCTCCGGGCTTAGGTGACTAAGGAAAAAAAGGAGTGGGGGCCGGGACAGGAGGGGTATCTCAGGCAGGGCAATGGAAAGCTTCCAGAAGAGCGCCCGTGGCCAGGACCATCCTGCCTGACCTGCAGGCACCAAGGTGGCCTGCGTGCTGTCGCTGGTGTGGCTCCACGGCCCTTCCTCTAGGCTTTCAAGCCCTTGTACATATTCAGGTGTTTCACCTGGGAAGGGTGGGAACAGTTCAGCAGCAGCTGGCCTGGGGCTCAGCTCACGTTTACTCACAGAGGCCTCGGCACGGTCCCCCAGCTTTGCAATAAGGACGCTCCTTGCGTGGGCGGGCGGGGCTGCTGGCTCTATGGGAGATGATTCCCCACCTCTGACCAATTTCAGAATTGTTTACCACTGGAGCAAGTGCCTTGGTAGTGTTTTCCTCTGTATAACTGTTAGGTTCAGTTTTTTTTTTTTCTTTTTTGGTTCAAGTTAGATTTTATTCCTCTTTTATGTATTTATGGATATAAGCATGGAAATAATTCATTCTTATAAATACATCAGTGTGAATGGAAGAACACTTTTTCTGTTTTATTTTAACATTTTATTTTTAAAATTTTTGAAATTTAATTTTATTTATTTTTTTATACAGTAGGTTATTATTAGTTATCTATTTTACGCATAGACATGTATACAGGTCAATCCCAATCTCCCAACTCATCCCACCACCACCACCCCATGGCTTCCCCCACTTTGTGTCCATACGTTTGTTCTCTACCTCTGTGTCTCTATTTCTGCCCTGCAAACCAGTTCACCTGTAGCATTTTTCTAGGTTCCACATATAGGCATTAATATACAATATTTGTTTTTCTCTTTCTGACTTACTTCACTCTGTATGACAGTCTCTAGATCCATCAACTTCTCTACAAATGACCCAGTTTCATTCCTGTTTATGGCTGAGTAATATTCCATTTTATATATGTACCACATCTTTATCCATTCGTCTGTCTGTGGGCATTTACGTTGCTTCCATTACCTGGCTATTGTAAACAGTGCTGCAATGAACATTGTGGTGAATGTGTCTTTGTGATTTTTGGTTTTCTCTGGGTATATGCCCAGAAGTGGGATTGCTGGATCCTATTGTAATTCTGTTTTTAGTTTTTTAAAGGAACCTCCATACTGTTCTCCATAGTGACTGTATCAATTTACATTCCCACCAATAGCGGAAGAGGGTTCCTTTTGTCCACACCCTCCCCAGAATTTGTTGTTTGTAGATTATCTGATGATGCCGATTCTAACAGGTGTGAGGTCTTACCTCATTGTAGTTTTGATTTGCATTTCTCTTATAATTAGTGATGTTGAGCAGCTTTTCATGTGCGTCTTGGCCATCTCTGTGTCTTCTTTGAAGAAACGTCAATTTAGATCTTCTGCCCATTTTTGTATTGGGTTGTTTGTTGTATTAATATTAAGCTGCATGAGCTGTATATATATATTGGAGATTAAACCTTTGTCCATTGATTCGTTTGTGAACGTTTTCGCCCCTTCTGAGGGTTACCTTTTTCCATTCCCGTTTTTTTAACAAAGAAAGAAAGAAAGCAAAAGAAGCAGAACACTAATGTGCGTGAAATATGCCTCTTGAAACTGTCGTTTTGAAATATGGACGTCTTTTGAATTTTTTGGTCGATATATGACCCCAGGATTTGTTTTCAGGGCAGGTGTCATTTACAGGCCTGTAATGATTTGGAATATCCACTGACCATTAGCGCTGGGATTAAAGCTGCTGTTGTGTGAAACGGCCACAAGGTGGCAGCAGTTCTCCCTTACCAAATCTGGTTACTAGGGCAGCAGAGCCTCAATGGAAGTCGCGTTCTAGATTGGAATTTAGAACGGAATGTGCCAGGAGAAAGGCCCTCAAGTTTGTCTCACTACTTCTTGTTCGTGTTTTTAATTTAATTTTTTATTTTTTATTACAGCAAGTTTGAGTACAACGTTTAGCTTGTTGTAGGTGTGCAAGAGGTGGTTCTTTTACACATATACATATGTCTGTTCTTCCTGGGATCCTTTTCCCATGTTCGTTATGACAGAATGTTGAGTAGTCTTCTCTTGGTACTCCGTAGGTCTTTGGTGATTATATATGTCTACTGTGTTTGTATATGTCTGTTAACCCCAATATCGTAATGAATTCAATCCTCACACCTTTCCTTTGGTGAACCATAAGTTTGTTTAATGAATCTGTGATTGCCCTTCTCCGTGGAAATATCTGCCCTGGTATCAATTTATAGGTAACACCTATAAGTGATATGATATGATATGTGTCTTTCACTTTCTGACTTACTCCAAGTCACGTGATCACCTCTAGACTCATCTACGGTGCTGCAAATGGCATTGTGTGCTTCTTTTCCTTGGCGAATATTCTGTCTTAGCGAGGTCCATTTTCTGCAATGTGATTCCCTGAGGGCTGAGGATTAGCTGACCTGGGCAGCCTGACCCTGCCGGCAAGCCCTCCCCAGGTGTGCCTGGGTTGAGGTCAATATAAACAGCACTCCAGGCAGCAATAGCCCCTGCAGCGGTGCCTGACTCCATATTCTCTGCCCCGTCAGCAGTCTCGGGGCTGTGCTGGTGGGAGGGTGTGAGGGTCCACGGCTTTGTGGGTGGCCCGGTGTGAGTGGGGCTCTGCTGGACATTCTGCAGGAGTTGCCAGGCTGCCACCTGTAAAGAAGAGGATGTGTCACCCATAACTTCCACTGGAGTATCTCTCCGGGCTGAGGTGAGTAAGGAAAAAAACGAGTGGGGGCCGGGACAGGAGGGGTATCTCAGGCAGGGCAATGGAAAGCTTCCAGAAGAGCGCCCGTGGCCAGGACCATCCTGGGTGACCTGCAGGCACCAAGTTGGCCTGCGTGCTTTCGCTGGTGTAGCTCCACGGCCCTTCCTCTAGGCTTTCAAGCCCTTGTACATATTCAGGTGTTTCACCTGGGAAGGGTGGGAACAGTTCAGAAGCAGCTGGCCTTGAACTCAGCTCACGTTTACTCACAGAGGCCTCGGCACGGTCCCCCAGCTTTGCAATAAGGACGCTCCTTGCGTGGGCGGGCGGGGCTGCTGGCTGTATGGGAGATGATTCCCCACCTCTGACCAATTTCAGAATTGTTTACCACTGGAGCAAGTGCCTTGGTAGTGTTTTCCTCTGTATAACTGTTAGGTTCAGTTTTATTTTTCTTTTTTGGTTCAAGTTAGATTTTATTCCTCTTTTATGTATTTATGGATATAAGCATGGAAATAATTCATTCTTATAAATACATCAGTGTGAATGGAAGAACTTTTTTTCTGTTTTATTTTTACATTTTATTTTTAAAATTTTTGAAATTTAATTTTATTTATTTATTTGTATACAGTAGGTTGTTATTAGATATCAATTTTATGCATAGACATGTATACAGGTCAATCCCAATCTCCCAACTCATCCCACCACCACCACCCCATGGCTTCCCCCACTTTGTGTCCATACGTTTGTTCTCTACCTCTGTGTCTCTATTTCTGCCCTGCAAACCAGTTCATCTGTAGCATTTTTCTAGGTTCCACATATAGGCATTAATATACAATATTTGTTTTTCTCTTTCTGACTTACTTCACTCTGTATGACAGTCTCTAGATCCATCAACTTCTCTACAAATGACTCAGTTTCATTCCTTTTTATGGCTGAGTAATATTCCATTTTATATATGTACCACATCTTTATCCATTCGTCTGTCTGTGGGCATTTAGGTTGCTTCCATTACCTGCCTATTGTAAATAGTGCTGCAATGAACATTGTGGTGAATGTGTCTCTGTGATTTATGGTTTTCTCTGGGTATATGCCCAGAAGTGGGATTGCTGGATCCTATGGTAATTCTCTTTTTAGTTTTTTAAAGGAACCTCCATACTGTTCTCCATAGTGACTGTATCAATTTACATTCCCACCAATAGAGGAAGAGGGTTCCTTTTGTCCACACCCTCCCCAGAATTTGTTGTTTGTAGATTATCTGATGATGCCGATTCTAACAGGTGTGAGGTCTTACCTCATTGTAGTTTTGATTTGCATTTCTCTAATAATTAGTGATGTTGAGCAGCTTTTCATGTGCGTCTTGGCCATCTCTGTGTCTTCTTTGAAGAAACGTCTATTTAGATCTTCTGCCCATTTTTGTATTGGGTTGTTTGTTTTATTAATATTAAGCTGCATGAGCTGTTTATATATATTGGAGATTAAGCCTTTGTCCATTGATTCGTTTGTGAAAGTTTTCGCCCATTCTGAGGGTTGCCTTTTTCCATTCCCGTTTTTTTAACAAAGAAAGAAAGAAAGCAAAAGAAGCAGAACACTAATGTGCGTGAAATATGCCTCTTGAAACTGTCGTTTTGAAATATGGACGTCTTTTGAATTTTTTGGTCGATATATGACCCCAGGATTTGTTTTCAGGGCAGGTGTCATTTACAGGCCTGTAATGATTTGGAATATCCACTGACCATTAGCGCTGGGATTAAAGCTGCTGTTGTGTGAAACGGCCACAAGGTGGCAGCAGTTCTCCCTTACCAAATCTGGTTACTAGGGCAGCAGAGCCTCAATGGAAGTCGCGTTCTAGATTGGAATTTAGAACGGAATGTGCCAGGAGAAAGGCCCTCAAGTTTGTCTCACTACTTCTTGTTCGTGTTTTTAATTTAATTTTTTATTTTTTATTACAGCAAGTTTGAGTACAACGTTTAGCTTGTTGTAGGTGTGCAAGAGGTGGTTCTTTTACACATATACATATGTCTGTTCTTCCTGGGATCCTTTTCCCATGTTCGTTATGACAAAATGTTGAGTAGTCTTCTCTTGGTACTCCGTAGTTCTTTGGTGATTTTATATGTCTACTGTGTTTGTATATGTCTGTTAACCCCAATATCGTAATGAATTCAATCCTCACACCTTTCCTTTGGTGAACCATAAGTTTGTTTAATGAATCTGTGATTGCCCTTCTCCGTGGAAATATCTGCCCTGGTATCAATTTATAGGTAACACCTATAAGTGATATGATATGATATGTGTCTTTCACTTTCTGACTTACTCCAAGTCACGTGATTACCTCTAGACTCATCTACGGTGCTGCAAATGGCATTGTGTGCTTCTTTCCCTTGGCGAATATTCTGTCTTAGCGAGGTCCATTTTCTGCAATGTGATTCCCTGAGGGCTGAGGATTAGCTGACCTGGGCAGCCTGACCCTGCCGGCAAGCCCTCCCCAGGTGTGCCTGGGTTGAGGTCAATATAAACAGCACTCCAGGCAGCAATAGCCCCTGCAGCTGTGCCTGACTCCATATTCTCTGCCCCGTCAGCAGTCTCGGGGCTGTGCTGGTGGGAGGGTGTGAGGGTCCACGGCTTTGTGGGTGGCCCGGTGTGAGTGGGGCTCTGCTGGACTTTCTGCAGGAGTTGCCAGGCTGCCACCTGTAAAGAAGAGGATATGTCACCCATAACTTCCACTGGAATATCTCTCCGGGCTTAGGTGACTAAGGAAAAAAAGGAGTGGGGGCCGGGACAGGAGGGGTATCTCAGGCAGGGCAATGGAAAGCTTCCAGAAGAGCGCCCGTGGCCAGGACCATCCTGCCTGACCTGCAGGCACCAAGGTGGCCTGCGTGCTGTCGCTGGTGTGGCTCCACGGCCCTTCCTCTAGGCTTTCAAGCCCTTGTACATATTCAGGTGTTTCACCTGGGAAGGGTGGGAACAGTTCAGCAGCAGCTGGCCTGGGGCTCAGCTCACGTTTACTCACAGAGGCCTCGGCACGGTCCCCCAGCTTTGCAATAAGGACGCTCCTTGCGTGGGCGGGCGGGGCTGCTGGCTCTATGGGAGATGATTCCCCACCTCTGACCAATTTCAGAATTGTTTACCACTGGAGCAAGTGCCTTGGTAGTGTTTTCCTCTGTATAACTGTTAGGTTCAGTTTTTTTTTTTTTCTTTTTTGGTTCAAGTTAGATTTTATTCCTCTTTTATGTATTTATGGATATAAGCATGGAAATAATTCATTCTTATAAATACATCAGTGTGAATGGAAGAACACTTTTTCTGTTTTATTTTAACATTTTATTTTTAAAATTTTTGAAATTTAATTTTATTTATTTTTTTATACAGTAGGTTATTATTAGTTATATATTTTACGCATAGACATGTATACAGGTCAATCCCAATCTCCCAACTCATCCCACCACCACCACCCCATGGCTTCCCCCACTTTGTGTCCATACGTTTGTTCTCTACCTCTGTGTCTCTATTTCTGCCCTGCAAACCAGTTCACCTGTAGCATTTTTCTAGGTTCCACATATAGGCATTAATATACAATATTTGTTTTTCTCTTTCTGACTTACTTCACTCTGTATGACAGTCTCTAGATCCATCAACTTCTCTACAAATGACCCAGTTTCATTCCTGTTTATGGCTGAGTAATATTCCATTTTATATATGTACCACATCTTTATCCATTCGTCTGTCTGTGGGCATTTACGTTGCTTCCATTACCTGGCTATTGTAAACAGTGCTGCAATGAACATTGTGGTGAATGTGTCTTTGTGATTTTTGGTTTTCTCTGGGTATATGCCCAGAAGTGGGATTGCTGGATCCTATTGTAATTCTGTTTTTAGTTTTTTAAAGGAACCTCCATACTGTTCTCCATAGTGACTGTATCAATTTACATTCCCACCAATAGCGGAAGAGGGTTCCTTTTGTCCACACCCTCCCCAGAATTTGTTGTTTGTAGATTATCTGATGATGCCGATTCTAACAGGTGTGAGGTCTTACCTCATTGTAGTTTTGATTTGCATTTCTCTTATAATTAGTGATGTTGAGCAGCTTTTCATGTGCGTCTTGGCCATCTCTGTGTCTTCTTTGAAGAAACGTCAATTTAGATCTTCTGCCCATTTTTGTATTGGGTTGTTTGTTGTATTAATATTAAGCTGCATGAGCTGTATATATATATTGGAGATTAAACCTTTGTCCATTGATTCGTTTGTGAACGTTTTCGCCCCTTCTGAGGGTTACCTTTTTCCATTCCCGTTTTTTTAACAAAGAAAGAAAGAAAGCAAAAGAAGCAGAACACTAATGTGCGTGAAATATGCCTCTTGAAACTGTCGTTTTGAAATATGGACGTCTTTTGAATTTTTTGGTCGATATATGACCCCAGGATTTGTTTTCAGGGCAGGTGTCATTTACAGGCCTGTAATGATTTGGAATATCCACTGACCATTAGCGCTGGGATTAAAGCTGCTGTTGTGTGAAACGGCCACAAGGTGGCAGCAGTTCTCCCTTACCAAATCTGGTTACTAGGGCAGCAGAGCCTCAATGGAAGTCGCGTTCTAGATTGGAATTTAGAACGGAATGTGCCAGGAGAAAGGCCCTCAAGTTTGTCTCACTACTTCTTGTTCGTGTTTTTAATTTAATTTTTTATTTTTTATTACAGCAAGTTTGAGTACAACGTTTAGCTTGTTGTAGGTGTGCAAGGGGTGGTTCTTTTACACATATACATATGTCTGTTCTTCCTGGGATCCTTTTCCCATGTTCCTTATGACAGAATGTTGAGTAGTCTTCTCTTGGTACTCCGTAGGTCTTTGGTGATTATATATGTCTACTGTGTTTGTATATGTCTGTTAACCCCAATATCGTAATGAATTCAATCCTCACACCTTTCCTTTGGTGAACCATAAGTTTGTTTAATGAATCTGTGATTGCCCTTCTCCGTGGAAATATCTGCCCTGGTATCAATTTATAGGTAACACCTATAAGTGATATGATATGATATGTGTCTTTCACTTTCTGACTTACTCCAAGTCACGTGATCACCTCTTGACTCATCTACGGTGCTGCAAATGGCATTGTGTGCTTCTTTTCCTTGGCGAATATTCTGTCTTAGCGAGGTCCATTTTCTGCAATGTGATTCCCTGAGGGCTGAGGATTAGCTGACCTGGGCAGCCTGACCCTGCCGGCAAGCCCTCCCCAGGTGTGCCTGGGTTGAGGTCAATATAAACAGCACTCCAGGCAGCAATAGCCCCTGCAGCGGTGCCTGACTCCATATTCTCTGCCCCGTCAGCAGTCTCGGGGCTGTGCTGGTGGGAGGGTGTGAGGGTCCACGGCTTTGTGGGTGGCCCGGTGTGAGTGGGGCTCTGCTGGACATTCTGCAGGAGTTGCCAGGCTGCCACCTGTAAAGAAGAGGATGTGTCACCCATAACTTCCACTGGAGTATCTCTCCGGGCTGAGGTGAGTAAGGAAAAAAACGAGTGGGGGCCGGGACAGGAGGGGTATCTCAGGCAGGGCAATGGAAAGCTTCCAGAAGAGCGCCCGTGGCCAGGACCATCCTGGGTGACCTGCAGGCACCAAGTTGGCCTGCGTGCTTTCGCTGGTGTAGCTCCACGGCCCTTCCTCTAGGCTTTCAAGCCCTTGTACATATTCAGGTGTTTCACCTGGGAAGGGTGGGAACAGTTCAGAAGCAGCTGGCCTTGAACTCAGCTCACGTTTACTCACAGAGGCCTCGGCACGGTCCCCCAGCTTTGCAATAAGGACGCTCCTTGCGTGGGCGGGCGGGGCTGCTGGCTGTATGGGAGATGATTCCCCACCTCTGACCAATTTCAGAATTGTTTACCACTGGAGCAAGTGCCTTGGTAGTGTTTTCCTCTGTATAACTGTTAGGTTCAGTTTTATTTTTCTTTTTTGGTTCAAGTTAGATTTTATTCCTCTTTTATGTATTTATGGATATAAGCATGGAAATAATTCATTCTTATAAATACATCAGTGTGAATGGAAGAACTTTTTTTCTGTTTTATTTTTACATTTTATTTTTAAAATTTTTGAAATTTAATTTTATTTATTTATTTGTATACAGTAGGTTGTTATTAGATATCAATTTTATGCATAGACATGTATACAGGTCAATCCCAATCTCCCAACTCATCCCACCACCACCACCCCATGGCTTCCCCCACTTTGTGTCCATACGTTTGTTCTCTACCTCTGTGTCTCTATTTCTGCCCTGCAAACCAGTTCATCTGTAGCATTTTTCTAGGTTCCACATATAGGCATTAATATACAATATTTGTTTTTCTCTTTCTGACTTACTTCACTCTGTATGACAGTCTCTAGATCCATCAACTTCTCTACAAATGACTCAGTTTCATTCCTTTTTATGGCTGAGTAATATTCCATTTTATATATGTACCACATCTTTATCCATTCGTCTGTCTGTGGGCATTTAGGTTGCTTCCATTACCTGGCTATTGTAAATAGTGCTGCAATGAACATTGTGGTGAATGTGTCTCTGTGATTTATGGTTTTCTCTGGGTATATGCCCAGAAGTGGGATTGCTGGATCCTATGGTAATTCTCTTTTTAGTTTTTTAAAGGAACCTCCATACTGTTCTCCATAGTGACTGTATCAATTTACATTCCCACCAATAGAGGAAGAGGGTTCCTTTTGTCCACACCCTCCCCAGAATTTGTTGTTTGTAGATTATCTGATGATGCCGATTCTAACAGGTGTGAGGTCTTACCTCATTGTAGTTTTGATTTGCATTTCTCTAATAATTAGTGATGTTGAGCAGCTTTTCATGTGCGTCTTGGCCATCTCTGTGTCTTCTTTGAAGAAACGTCTATTTAGATCTTCTGCCCATTTTTGTATTGGGTTGTTTGTTTTATTAATATTAAGCTGCATGAGCTGTTTATATATATTGGAGATTAAGCCTTTGTCCATTGATTCGTTTGTGAAAGTTTTCGCCCATTCTGAGGGTTGCCTTTTTCCATTCCCGTTTTTTTAACAAAGAAAGAAAGAAAGCAAAAGAAGCAGAACACTAATGTGCGTGAAATATGCCTCTTGAAACTGTCGTTTTGAAATATGGACGTCTTTTGAATTTTTTGGTCGATATATGACCCCAGGATTTGTTTTCAGGGCAGGTGTCATTTACAGGCCTGTAATGATTTGGAATATCCACTGACCATTAGCGCTGGGATTAAAGCTGCTGTTGTGTGAAACGGCCACAAGGTGGCAGCAGTTCTCCCTTACCAAATCTGGTTACTAGGGCAGCAGAGCCTCAATGGAAGTCGCGTTCTAGATTGGAATTTAGAACGGAATGTGCCAGGAGAAAGGCCCTCAAGTTTGTCTCACTACTTCTTGTTCGTGTTTTTAATTTAATTTTTTATTTTTTATTACAGCAAGTTTGAGTACAACGTTTAGCTTGTTGTAGGTGTGCAAGAGGTGGTTCTTTTACACATATACATATGTCTGTTCTTCCTGGGATCCTTTTCCCATGTTCGTTATGACAAAATGTTGAGTAGTCTTCTCTTGGTACTCCGTAGGTCTTTGGTGATTTTATATGTCTACTGTGTTTGTATATGTCTGTTAACCCCAATATCATAATGAATTCAATCCTCACACCTTTCCTTTGGTGAACCATAAGTTTGTTTAATGAATCTGTGATTGCCCTTCTCCGTGGAAATATCTGCCCTGGTATCAATTTATAGGTAACACCTATAAGTGATATGATATGATATGTGTCTTTCACTTTCTGACTTACTCCAAGTCACGTGATTACCTCTAGACTCATCTACGGTGCTGCAAATGGCATTGTGTGCTTCTTTCCCTTGGCGAATATTCTGTCTTAGCGAGGTCCATTTTCTGCAATGTGATTCCCTGAGGGCTGAGGATTAGCTGACCTGGGCAGCCTGACCCTGCCGGCAAGCCCTCCCCAGGTGTGCCTGGGTTGAGGTCAATATAAACAGCACTCCAGGCAGCAATAGCCCCTGCAGCTGTGCCTGACTCCATATTCTCTGCCCCGTCAGCAGTCTCGGGGCTGTGCTGGTGGGAGGGTGTGAGGGTCCACGGCTTTGTGGGTGGCCCGGTGTGAGTGGGGCTCTGCTGGACTTTCTGCAGGAGTTGCCAGGCTGCCACCTGTAAAGAAGAGGATATGTCACCCATAACTTCCACTGGAATATCTCTCCGGGCTTAGGTGACTAAGGAAAAAAAGGAGTGGGGGCCGGGACAGGAGGGGTATCTCAGGCAGGGCAATGGAAAGCTTCCAGAAGAGCGCCCGTGGCCAGGACCATCCTGCCTGACCTGCAGGCACCAAGGTGGCCTGCGTGCTGTCGCTGGTGTGGCTCCACGGCCCTTCCTCTAGGCTTTCAAGCCCTTGTACATATTCAGGTGTTTCACCTGGGAAGGGTGGGAACAGTTCAGCAGCAGCTGGCCTGGGGCTCAGCTCACGTTTACTCACAGAGGCCTCGGCACGGTCCCCCAGCTTTGCAATAAGGACGCTCCTTGCGTGGGCGGGCGGGGCTGCTGGCTCTATGGGAGATGATTCCCCACCTCTGACCAATTTCAGAATTGTTTACCACTGGAGCAAGTGCCTTGGTAGTGTTTTCCTCTGTATAACTGTTAGGTTCAGTTTTTTTTTTTTTCTTTTTTGGTTCAAGTTAGATTTTATTCCTCTTTTATGTATTTATGGATATAAGCATGGAAATAATTCATTCTTATAAATACATCAGTGTGAATGGAAGAACACTTTTTCTGTTTTATTTTAACATTTTATTTTTAAAATTTTTGAAATTTAATTTTATTTATTTTTTTATACAGTAGGTTATTATTAGTTATCTATTTTACGCATAGACATGTATACAGGTCAATCCCAATCTCCCAACTCATCCCACCACCACCACCCCATGGCTTCCCCCACTTTGTGTCCATACGTTTGTTCTCTACCTCTGTGTCTCTATTTCTGCCCTGCAAACCAGTTCACCTGTAGCATTTTTCTAGGTTCCACATATAGGCATTAATATACAATATTTGTTTTTCTCTTTCTGACTTACTTCACTCTGTATGACAGTCTCTAGATCCATCAACTTCTCTACAAATGACCCAGTTTCATTCCTGTTTATGGCTGAGTAATATTCCATTTTATATATGTACCACATCTTTATCCATTCGTCTGTCTGTGGGCATTTACGTTGCTTCCATTACCTGGCTATTGTAAACAGTGCTGCAATGAACATTGTGGTGAATGTGTCTTTGTGATTTTTGGTTTTCTCTGGGTATATGCCCAGAAGTGGGATTGCTGGATCCTATTGTAATTCTGGTTTTAGTTTTTTAAAGGAACCTCCATACTGTTCTCCATAGTGACTGTATCAATTTACATTCCCACCAATAGCGGAAGAGGGTTCCTTTTGTCCACACCCTCCCCAGAATTTGTTGTTTGTAGATTATCTGATGATGCCGATTCTAACAGGTGTGAGGTCTTACCTCATTGTAGTTTTGATTTGCATTTCTCTTATAATTAGTGATGTTGAGCAGCTTTTCATGTGCGTCTTGGCCATCTCTGTGTCTTCTTTGAAGAAACGTCAATTTAGATCTTCTGCCCATTTTTGTATTGGGTTGTTTGTTGTATTAATATTAAGCTGCATGAGCTGTATATATATATTGGAGATTAAACCTTTGTCCATTGATTCGTTTGTGAACGTTTTCGCCCCTTCTGAGGGTTACCTTTTTCCATTCCCGTTTTTTTAACAAAGAAAGAAAGAAAGCAAAAGAAGCAGAACACTAATGTGCGTGAAATATGCCTCTTGAAACTGTCGTTTTGAAATATGGACGTCTTTTGAATTTTTTGGTCGATATATGACCCCAGGATTTGTTTTCAGGGCAGGTGTCATTTACAGGCCTGTAATGATTTGGAATATCCACTGACCATTAGCGCTGGGATTAAAGCTGCTGTTGTGTGAAACGGCCACAAGGTGGCAGCAGTTCTCCCTTACCAAATCTGGTTACTAGGGCAGCAGAGCCTCAATGGAAGTCGCGTTCTAGATTGGAATTTAGAACGGAATGTGCCAGGAGAAAGGCCCTCAAGTTTGTCTCACTACTTCTTGTTCGTGTTTTTAATTTAATTTTTTATTTTTTATTACAGCAAGTTTGAGTACAACGTTTAGCTTGTTGTAGGTGTGCAAGGGGTGGTTCTTTTACACATATACATATGTCTGTTCTTCCTGGGATCCTTTTCCCATGTTCGTTATGACAGAATGTTGAGTAGTCTTCTCTTGGTACTCCGTAGGTCTTTGGTGATTATATATGTCTACTGTGTTTGTATATGTCTGTTAACCCCAATATCGTAATGAATTCAATCCTCACACCTTTCCTTTGGTGAACCATAAGTTTGTTTAATGAATCTGTGATTGCCCTTCTCCGTGGAAATATCTGCCCTGGTATCAATTTATAGGTAACACCTATAAGTGATATGATATGATATGTGTCTTTCACTTTCTGACTTACTCCAAGTCACATGATTACCTCTAGACTCATCTACGGTGCTGCAAATCGCATTGTGTGCTTCTTTTCCTTGGCGAATATTCTGTCTTAGCGAGGTCCATTTTCTGCAATGTGATTCCCTGAGGGCTGAGGATTAGCTGACCTGGGCAGCCTGACCCTGCCGGCAAGCCCTCCCCAGGTGTGCCTGGGTTGAGGTCAATATAAACAGCACTCCAGGCAGCAATAGCCCCTGCAGCTGTGCCTGACTCCATATTCTCTGCCCCGTCAGCAGTCTCGGGGCTGTGCTGGTGGGAGGGTGTGAGGGTCCAGGGCTTTCTGGGTGGCCCGGTGTGAGTGGGGCTCTGCTGGACTTTCTGCAGGAGTTGCCAGGCTGCCACCTGTAAAGAAGAGGATGTGTCACCCATAACTTCCACTGGAGTATCTCTCCGGGCTGAGGTGAGGAAGGAAAAAAAGGAGTGGGGGCCGGGACAGGAGGGGTATCTCAGGCAGGGCAATGGAAAGCTTCCAGAAGAGCGCCCGTGGCCAGGACCATCCTGGCTGACCTGCAGGCACCAAGGTGGCCTGCGTGCTGTCGCTGGTGTGGCTCCAAAGCCCTTCCTCTAGGCTTTCAAGCCCTTGTACATATTCAGGTGTTTCACCTGGGAAGGGTGGGAACAGTTCAGCAGCAGCTGGCCTGGGGCTCAGCTCACGTTTACTCACAGAGGCCTCGGCACGGTCCCCCAGCTTTGCAATAAGGACGCTCCTTGCGTGGGCGGGCGGGGCTGCTGGCTCTATGGGAGATGATTCCCCACCTCTGACCAATTTCAGAATTGTTTACCACTGGAGCAAGTGCCTTGGTAGTGTTTTCCTCTGTATAACTGTTAGGTTCAGTTTTTTTTTTCTTTTTTGGTTCAAGTTAGATTTTATTCCGCTTTTATGTATTTATAGATATAAGCATGGAAATAATTCATTCTTATAAATACATCAGTGTGAATGGAAGAACTTTTTTTCTGTTTTATTTTTACATTTTATTTTTAAAAATTTTGAAATTTAATTTTATTTATTTTTTTATACAGTAGGTTATTATTAGTTATCTATTTTATGCATAGACATGTATACAGGTCAATCCCAATCTCCCAACTCATCCCACCACCACCACCCCATGGCTTCCCCCACTTTGTGTCCATACGTTTGTTCTCTACCTCTGTGTCTCTATTTCTGCCCTGCAAACCAGTTCATCTGTAGCATTTTTCTAGGTTCCACATATAGGCATTAATATACAATATTTGTTTTTCTCTTTCTGACTTACTTCACTCTGTATGACAGTCTCTAGATCCATCAACTTCTCTACAAATGACCCAGTTTCATTCCTTTTTATGGCTGAGTAATATTCCATTTTATATATGTACCACATCTTTATCCATTCGTCTGTCTGTGGGCATTTAGGTTGCTTCCTTTACCTGGCTATTGTAAATAGTGCTGCAATGAACATTGTGGTGAATGTGTCTATGTGATTTATGGTTTTCTCTGGGTATATGCCCAGAAGTGGGATTGCTGGATCCTATGGTAATTTTCTTTTTAGTTTTTTAAAGGAACCTCCATACTGTTCTCCATAGTGACTGTATCAATTTACATTCCCACCAATAGCGGAAGAGGGTTCCTTTTGTCCACACCCTCCCCAGAATTTGTTGTTTGTAGATTATCTGATGATGCCGATTCCAACAGGTGTGAGGTCTTACCTCATTGTAGTTTTGATTTGCATTTCTCTAATAATTAGTGATGTTGAGCAGCTTTTCATGTGCGTCTTGGCCATCTCTGTGTCTTCTTTGAAGAAACGTCTATTTAGATCTTCTGCCCATTTTTGTATTGGGTTGTTTGTTGTATTAATATTAAGCTGCATGAGCTGTTTATATATATTGGAGATTAAACCTTTGTCCATTGATTCGTTTGTGAAAGTTTTCGCCCATTCTGAGGCTTGCCTTTTTCCATTCCCGTTTTTTTAACAAAGAAAGAAAGAAATCAAAAGAAGCAGAACACTAAAGTGCGTGAAATATGCCTCTTGAAACTGTCGTTTTGAAATATGGACGTCTTTTGAATTTTTTGGTCGATATATGACCCCAGGATTTGTTTTCAGGGCAGGTGTCATTTACAGGCCTGTAATGATTTGGAATATCCACTGACCATTAGCGCTGGGATTACAGCTGCTGTTGTGTGAAACGGCCACAAGGTGGCAGCAGTTCTCCCTTACCAAATCTGGTTACTAGGGCAGCAGAGCCTCAATGGAAGTCGCGTTCTAGATTGGAATGTAGAACGGAATGTACCAGGAGAAAGCCCCTCAAGTTTTTCTCACTACTTCTTGTTCGTGTTTTTAATTTATTTTTTTATTTTTTATTACAGCAAGTTTGAGTACAACGTTTAGCTTGTTGTAGGTGTGCAAGAGGTGGTTCTTTTACACATATACATATGTCTGTTCTTCCTGGGATCCTTTTCCCATGTTCGTTATGACAGAATGTTGAGTAGTCTTCTCTTGGTACTCCGTAGGTCTTTGGTGATTATATATGTCTACTGTGTTTGTATATGTCTGTTAACCCCAATATCGTAATGAATTCAATCCTCACACCTTTCCTTTGGTGAACCATAAGTTTGTTTAATGAATCTGTGATTGCCCTTCTCCGTGGAAATATCTGCCCTGGTATCAATTTATAGGTAACACCTATAAGTGATATGATATGATATGTGTCTTTCACTTTCTGACTTACTCCAAGTCACGTGATTACCTCTAGACTCATCTACGGTGCTGCAAATGGCATTGTGTGCTTCTTTTCCTTGGCGAATATTCTGTCTTAGCGAGGTCCATTTTCTGCAATGTGATTCCCTGAGGGCTGAGGATTAGCTGACCTGGGCAGCCTGACCCTGCCGGCAAGCCCTCCCCAGGTGTGCCTGGGTTGAGGTCAATATAAACAGCACTCCAGGCAGCAATAGCCCCTGCAGCGGTGCCTGACTCCATATTCTCTGCCCCGTCAGCAGTCTCGGGGCTGTGCTGGTGGGAGGGTGTGAGGGTCCACGGCTTTGTGGGTGGCCCGGTGTGAGTGGGGCTCTGCTGGACATTCTGCAGGAGTTGCCAGGCTGCCAACTGTAAAGAAGAGGATGTGTAACCCATAACTTCCACTGGAGTATCTCTCCGGGCTGAGGTGAGTAAGGAAAAAAACGAGTGGGGGCCGGGACAGGAGGGGTATCTCAGGCAGGGCAATGGAAAGCTTCCAGAAGAGCGCCCGTGGCCAGGACCATCCTGGGTGACCTGCAGGCACCAAGTTGGCCTGCGTGCTTTCGCTGGTGTAGCTCCACGGCCCTTCCTCTAGGCTTTCAAGCCCTTGTACATATTCAGGTGTTTCACCTGGGAAGGGTGGGAACAGTTCAGAAGCAGCTGGCCTTGAACTCAGCTCACGTTTACTCACAGAGGCCTCGGCACGGTCCCCCAGCTTTGCAATAAGGACGCTCCTTGCGTGGGCGGGCGGGGCTGCTGGCTGTATGGGAGATGATTCCCCACCTCTGACCAATTTCAGAATTGTTTACCACTGGAGCAAGTGCCTTGGTAGTGTTTTCCTCTGTATAACTGTTAGGTTCAGTTTTATTTTTCTTTTTTGGTTCAAGTTAGATTTTATTCCTCTTTTATGTATTTATGGATATAAGCATGGAAATAATTCATTCTTATAAATACATCAGTGTGAATGGAAGAACTTTTATTCTGTTTTATTTTTACATTTTATTTTTAAAATTTTTGAAATTTAATTTTATTTATTTATTTGTATACAGTAGGTTGTTATTAGATATCAATTTTATGCATAGACATGTATACAGGTCAATCCCAATCTCCCAACTCATCCCACCACCACCACCCCATGGCTTCCCCCACTTTGTGTCCATACGTTTGTTCTCTACCTCTGTGTCTCTATTTCTGCCCTGCAAACCAGTTCATCTGTAGCATTTTTCTAGGTTCCACATATAGGCATTAATATACAATATTTGTTTTTCTCTTTCTGACTTACTTCACTCTGTATGACAGTCTCTAGATCCATCAACTTCTCTACAAATGACTCAGTTTCATTCCTTTTTATGGCTGAGTAATATTCCATTTTATATATGTACCACATCTTTATCCATTCGTCTGTCTGTGGGCATTTAGGTTGCTTCCATTACCTGCCTATTGTAAATAGTGCTGCAATGAACATTGTGGTGAATGTGTCTCTGTGATTTATGGTTTTCTCTGGGTATATGCCCAGAAGTGGGATTGCTGGATCCTATGGTAATTCTCTTTTTAGTTTTTTAAAGGAACCTCCATACTGTTCTCCATAGTGACTGTATCAATTTACATTCCCACCAATAGCGGAAGAGGGTTCCTTTTGTCCACACCCTCCCCAGAATTTGTTGTTTGTAGATTATCTGATGATGCCGATTCTAACAGGTGTGAGGTCTTACCTCATTGTAGATTTGATTTGCATTTCTCTAATAATTAGTGATGTTGAGCAGCTTTTCATGTGCGTCTTGGCCATCTCTGTGTCTTCTTTGAAGAAACGTCTATTTAGATCTTCTGCCCATTTTTGTATTGGGTTGTTTGTTTTATTAATATTAAGCTGCATGAGCTGTTTATATATATTGGAGATTAAGCCTTTGTCCATTGATTCGTTTGTGAAAGTTTTCGCCCATTCTGAGGGTTGCCTTTTTCCATTCCCGTTTTTTTAACAAAGAAAGAAAGAAATCAAAAGAAGCAGAACACTAATGTGCGTGAAATATGCCTCTTGAAACTGTCGTTTTGAAATATGGACGTCTTTTGAATTTTTTGGTCGATATATGACCCCAGGATTTGTTTTCAGGGCAGGTGTCATTTACAGGCCTGTAATGATTTGGAATATCCACTGACCATTAGCGCTGGGATTAAAGCTGCTGTTGTGTGAAACGGCCACAAGGTGGCAGCAGTTCTCCCTTACCAAATCTGGTTACTAGGGCAGCAGAGCCTCAATGGAAGTCGCGTTCTAGATTGGAATTTAGAACGGAATGTGCCAGGAGAAAGGCCCTCAAGTTTGTCTCACTACTTCTTGTTCGTGTTTTTAATTTAATTTTTTATTTTTTATTACAGCAAGTTTGAGTACAACGTTTAGCTTGTTGTAGGTGTGCAAGAGGTGGTTCTTTTACACATATACATACGTCTGTTCTTCCTGGGATCCTTTTCCCATGTTCGTTATGACAAAATGTTGAGTAGTCTTCTCTTGGTACTCCGTAGGTCTTTGGTGATTTTATATGTCTACTGTGTTTGTATATGTCTGTTAACCCCAATATCGTAATGAATTCAATCCTCACACCTTTCCTTTGGTGAACCATAAGTTTGTTTAATGAATCTGTGATTGCCCTTCTCCGTGGAAATATCTGCCCTGGTATCAATTTATAGGTAACACCTATAAGTGATATGATATGATATGTGTCTTTCACTTTCTGACTTACTCCAAGTCACGTGATTACCTCTAGACTCATCTACGGTGCTGCAAATGGCATTGTGTGCTTCTTTTACTTGGCGAATATTCTGTCTTAGCGAGGTCCATATTCTGCAATGTGATTCCCTGAGGGCTGAGGATTAGCTGACCTGGGCAGCCTGACCCTGCCGGCAAGCCCTCCCCAGGTGTGCCTGGGTTGAGGTCAATATAAACAGCACTCCAGGCAGCAATAGCCCCTGCAGCTGTGCCTGACTCCATATTCTCTGCCCCGTCAGCAGTCTCGGGGCTGTGCTGGTGGGAGGGTGTGAGGGTCCACGGCTTTGTGGGTGGCCCGGTGTGAGTGGGGCTCTGCTGGACTTTCTGCAGGAGTTGCCAGGCTGCCACCTGTAAAGAAGCGGTTGTGTCACCCATAACTTCCACTGGAATATCTCTCCGGGCTTAGGTGACTAAGGAAAAAAAGGAGTGGGGGCCGGGACAGGAGGGGTATCTCAGGCAGGGCAATGGAAAGCTTCCAGAAGAGCGCCCGTGGCCAGGACCATCCTGGTTGACCTGCAGGCACCAAGGTGGCCTGCGTGCTGTCGCTGGTGTGGCTCCACGGCCCTTCCTCTAGGCTTTCAAGCCCTTGTACATATTCAGGTGTTTCACCTGGGAAGGGTGGGAACAGTTCAGCAGCAGCTGGCCTGGGGCTCAGCTCACGTTTACTCACAGAGGCCTCGGCACGGTCCCCCAGCTTTGCAATAAGGACGCTCCTTGCGTGGGCGGGCGGGTCTGCTGGCTCTATGGGAGATGATTCCCCACCTCTGACCAATTTCAGAATTGTTTACCACTGGAGCAAGTGCCTTGGTAGTGTTTTCCTCTGTATAACTGTTAGGTTCAGTTTTTTTTTTCTTTTTTGGTTCAAGTTAGATTTTATTCCGCGTTTATGTATTTATGGATATAAGCATGGAAATAATTCATTCTTTTAAATACATCAGTGTGAATGGAAGAACATTTTTTCTGTTTTATTTTTACATTTTATTTTTAAAAATTTTGAAATTTAATTTTATTTATATTTTTTATACAGTAGGTTATTATTAGTTATCTATTTTATGCATAGACATGTATACTGGTCAATCCCAATCTCCCAACTCATCCCACCACCACCACCCCATGGCTTCCCCCACTTTGTGTCCATACGTTTGTTCTCTACCTCTGTGTCTCTATTTCTGCCCTGCAAACCATTTCATCTGTAGCATTTTTCTAGGTTCCACATATAGGCATTAATATACAATATTTGTTTTTCTCTTTCTGGCTTACTTCACTCTGTATGACAGTCTCTAGATCCATCAACTTCTCTACAAATGACTCAGTTTCATTCCTTTTTATGGCTGAGTAATATTCCATTTTATATATGTACCACATCTTTATCCATTCGTCTGTCTGTGGGCATTTAGGTTGCTTCCTTTACCTGGCTATTGTAAATAGTGCTGCAATGAACATTGTGGTGAATGTGTCTATGTGATTTATGGTTTTCTCTGGGTATATGCCCAGAAGTGGGATTGCTGGATCCTATGGTAATTTTCTTTTTAGTTTTTTAAAGGAACCTCCATACTGTTCTCCATAGTGACTGTATCAATTTACATTCCCACCAATAGCGGAAGAGGGTTCCTTTTGTCCACACCCTCCCCAGAATTTGTTGTTTGTAGATTATCTGATGATGCCGATTCCAACAGGTGTGAGGTCTTACCTCATTGTAGTTTTGATTTGCATTTCTCTAATAATTAGTGATGTTGAGCAGCTTTTCATGTGCGTCTTGGCCATCTCTGTGTCTTCTTTGAAGAAACGTCTATTTAGATCTTCTGCCCATTTTTGTATTGGGTTGTTTGTTGTATTAATATTAAGCTGCATGAGCTGTTTATATATATTGGAGATTAAACCTTTGTCCATTGATTCGTTTGTGAACGTTTTCGCCCCTTCTGAGGCTTGCCTTTTTCCATTCCCGTTTTTTTAACAAAGAAAGAAAGAAATCAAAAGAAGCAGAACACTAATGTGCGTGAAATATGCCTCTTGAAACTGTCGTTTTGAAATATGGACGTCTTTTGAATTTTTTGGTCGATATATGACCCCAGGATTTGTTTTCAGGGCAGGTGTCATTTACAGGCCTGTAATGATTTGGAATATCCACTGACCATTAGCGCTGGGATTACAGCTGCTGTTGTGTGAAACGGCCACAAGGTGGCAGCAGTTCTCCCTTACCAAATCTGGTTACTAGGGCAGCAGAGCCTCAATGGAAGTCGCGTTCTAGATTGCAATGTAGAACGGAATGTGCCAGGAGAAAGCCCCTCAAGTTTGTCTCACTACTTCTTGTTCGTGTTTTTAATTTAATTTTTTATTTTTTATTACAGCAAGTTTGAGTACAACGTTTAGCTTGTTGTAGGTGTGCAAGAGGTGGTTCTTTTACACATATACATATGTCTGTTCTTCCTGGGATCCTTTTCCCATGTTCGTTATGACAGAATGTTGAGTAGTCTTCTCTTGGTACTCCGTAGGTCTTTGGTGATTATATATGTCTACTGTGTTTGTATATGTCTGTTAACCCCAATATCGTAATGAATTCAATCCTCACACCTTTCCTTTGGTGAACCATAAGTTTGTTTAATGAATCTGTGATTGCCCTTCTCCGTGGAAATATCTGCCCTGGTATCAATTTATAGGTAACACCTATAAGTGATATGATATGATATGTGTCTTTCACTTTCTGACTTACTCCAAGTCACGTGATTACCTCTAGACTCATCTACGGTGCTGCAAATGGCATTGTGTGCTTCTTTTCCTTGGCGAATATTCTGTCTTAGTGAGGTCCATTTTCTGCAATGTGATTCCCTGAGGGCTGAGGATTAGCTGACCTGGGCAGCCTGACCCTGCCGGCAAGCCCTCCCCAGGTGTGCCTGGGTTGAGGTCAATATAAACAGCACTCCAGGCAGCAATAGCCCCTGCAGCGGTGCCTGACTCCATATTCTCTGCCCCGTCAGCAGTCTCGGGGCTGTGCTGGTGGGAGGGTGTGAGGGTCCACGGCTTTGTGGGTGGCCCGGTGTGAGTGGGGCTCTGCTGGACATTCTGCAGGAGTTGCCAGGCTGCCAACTGTAAAGAAGAGGATGTGTAACCCATAACTTCCACTGGAGTATCTCTCCGGGCTGAGGTGAGTAAGGAAAAAAACGAGTGGGGGCCGGGACAGGAGGGGTATCTCAGGCAGGGCAATGGAAAGCTTCCAGAAGAGCGCCCGTGGCCAGGACCATCCTGGGTGACCTGCAGGCACCAAGTTGGCCTGCGTGCTTTCGCTGGTGTAGCTCCACGGCCCTTCCTCTAGGCTTTCAAGCCCTTGTACATATTCAGGTGTTTCACCTGGGAAGGGTGGGAACAGTTCAGAAGCAGCTGGCCTTGAACTCAGCTCACGTTTACTCACAGAGGCCTCGGCACGGTCCCCCAGCTTTGCAATAAGGACGCTCCTTGCGTGGGCGGGCGGGGCTGCTGGCTGTATGGGAGATGATTCCCCACCTCTGACCAATTTCAGAATTGTTTACCACTGGAGCAAGTGCCTTGGTAGTGTTTTCCTCTGTATAACTGTTAGGTTCAGTTTTATTTTTCTTTTTTGGTTCAAGTTAGATTTTATTCCTCTTTTATGTATTTATGGATATAAGCATGGAAATAATTCATTCTTATAAATACATCAGTGTGAATGGAAGAACTTTTATTCTGTTTTATTTTTACATTTTATTTTTAAAATTTTTGAAATTTAATTTTATTTATTTATTTGTATACAGTAGGTTGTTATTAGATATCAATTTTATGCATAGACATGTATACAGGTCAATCCCAATCTCCCAACTCATCCCACCACCACCACCCCATGGCTTCCCCCACTTTGTGTCCATACGTTTGTTCTCTACCTCTGTGTCTCTATTTCTGCCCTGCAAACCAGTTCATCTGTAGCATTTTTCTAGGTTCCACATATAGGCATTAATATACAATATTTGTTTTTCTCTTTCTGACTTACTTCACTCTGTATGACAGTCTCTAGATCCATCAACTTCTCTACAAATGACTCAGTTTCATTCCTTTTTATGGCTGAGTAATATTCCATTTTATATATGTACCACATCTTTATCCATTCGTCTGTCTGTGGGCATTTAGGTTGCTTCCATTACCTGCCTATTGTAAATAGTGCTGCAATGAACATTGTGGTGAATGTGTCTCTGTGATTTATGGTTTTCTCTGGGTATATGCCCAGAAGTGGGATTGCTGGATCCTATGGTAATTCTCTTTTTAGTTTTTTAAAGGAACCTCCATACTGTTCTCCATAGTGACTGTATCAATTTACATTCCCACCAATAGCGGAAGAGGGTTCCTTTTGTCCACACCCTCCCCAGAATTTGTTGTTTGTAGATTATCTGATGATGCCGATTCCAACAGGTGTGAGGTCTTACCTCATTGTAGTTTTGATTTGCATTTCTCTAATAATTAGTGATGTTGAGCAGCTTTTCATGTGCGTCTTGGCCATCTCTGTGTCTTCTTTGAAGAAACGTCTATTTAGATCTTCTGCCCATTTTTGTATTGGGTTGTTTGTTTTATTAATATTAAGCTGCATGAGCTGTTTATATATATTGGAGATTAAGCCTTTGTCCATTGATTCGTTTGTGAAAGTTTTCGCCCATTCTGAGGGTTGCCTTTTTCCATTCCCGTTTTTTTAACAAAGAAAGAAAGAAATCAAAAGAAGCAGAACACTAATGTGCGTGAAATATGCCTCTTGAAACTGTCGTTTTGAAATATGGACGTCTTTTGAATTTTTTGGTCGATATATGACCCCAGGATTTGTTTTCAGGGCAGGTGTCATTTACAGGCCTGTAATGATTTGGAATATCCACTGACCATTAGCGCTGGGATTAAAGCTGCTGTTGTGTGAAACGGCCACAAGGTGGCAGCAGTTCTCCCTTACCAAATCTGGTTACTAGGGCAGCAGAGCCTCAATGGAAGTCGCGTTCTAGATTGGAATTTAGAACGGAATGTGCCAGGAGAAAGGCCCTCAAGTTTGTCTCACTACTTCTTGTTCGTGTTTTTAATTTAATTTTTTATTTTTTATTACAGCAAGTTTGAGTACAACGTTTAGCTTGTTGTAGGTGTGCAAGAGGTGGTTCTTTTACACATATACATATGTCTGTTCTTCCTGGGATCCTTTTCCCATGTTCGTTATGACAAAATGTTGAGTAGTCTTCTCTTGGTACTCCGTAGGTCTTTGGTGATTTTATATGTCTACTGTGTTTGTATATGTCTGTTAACCCCAATATCGTAATGAATTCAA
This sequence comes from Mesoplodon bidens, assembly GCF_964165515.1. Classification (NCBI taxonomy): domain Eukaryota; kingdom Metazoa; phylum Chordata; class Mammalia; order Artiodactyla; family Ziphiidae; genus Mesoplodon; species Mesoplodon bidens. The sequence continues at coordinate 108,195 of NW_027672051.1, read as the reverse complement.
TCCTCACACCTTTCCTTTGGTGAACCATAAGTTTGTTTAATGAATCTGTGATTGCCCTTCTCCTTGGAAATATCTGCCCTGGTATCAATTTATAGGTAACACCTATAAGTGATATGATATGATATGTGTCTTTCACTTTCTGACTTACTCCAAGTCACGTGATTACCTCTAGACTCATCTACGGTGCTGCAAATGGCATTGTGTGCTTCTTTTACTTGGCGAATATTCTGTCTTAGCGAGGTCCATATTCTGCAATGTGATTCCCTGAGGGCTGAGGATTAGCTGACCTGGGCAGCCTGACCCTGCCGGCAAGCCCTCCCCAGGTGTGCCTGGGTTGAGGTCAATATAAACAGCACTCCAGGCAGCAATAGCCCCTGCAGCTGTGCCTGACTCCATATTCTCTGCCCCGTCAGCAGTCTCGGGGCTGTGCTGGTGGGAGGGTGTGAGGGTCCACGGCTTTGTGGGTGGCCCGGTGTGAGTGGGGCTCTGCTGGACTTTCTGCAGGAGTTGCCAGGCTGCCACCTGTAAAGAAGCGGTTGTGTCACCCATAACTTCCACTGGAATATCTCTCCGGGCTTAGGTGACTAAGGAAAAAAAGGAGTGGGGGCCGGGACAGGAGGGGTATCTCAGGCAGGGCAATGGAAAGCTTCCAGAAGAGCGCCCGTGGCCAGGACCATCCTGCCTGACCTGCAGGCACCAAGTTGGCCTGCGTGCTTTCGCTGGTGTGGCTCCACGGCCCTTCCTCTAGGCTTTCAAGCCCTTGTACATATTCAGGTGTTTCACCTGGGAAGGGTGGGAACAGTTCAGCAGCAGCTGGCCTGGGGCTCAGCTCACGTTTACTCACAGAGGCCTCGGCACGGTCCCCCAGCTTTGCAATAAGGACGCTCCTTGCGTCGGCGGGCGGGGCTGCTGGCTCTATGGGAGATGATTCCCCACCTGTGACCAATTTCAGAATTGTTTACCACTGGAGCAAGTGCCTTGGTAGTGTTTTCCTCTGTATAACTGTTAGGTTCAGTTTTTTTTTTCTTTTTTGGTTCAAGTTAGATTTTATTCCGCTTTTATGTATTTATAGATATAAGCATGGAAATAATTCATTCTTATAAATACATCAGTGTGAATGGAAGAACTTTTTTCTGTTTTATTTTTACATTTTATTTTTAAAAATTTTGAAATTTAATTTAATTTATTTTTTTTATACAGTAGGTTATTATTAGTTATCTATTTTATGCATAGACATGTATACAGGTCAATCCCAATCTCCCAACTCATCCCACCACCACCACCCCATGGCTTCCCCCACTTTGTGTCCATACGTTTGTTCTCTACCTCTGTGTCTCTATTTCTGCCCTGCAAACCAGTTCATCTGTAGCATTTTTCTAGGTTCCACATATAGGCATTAATATACAATATTTGTTTTTCTCTTTCTGACTTACTTCACTCTGTATGACAGTCTCTAGATCCATCAACTTCTCTACAAATGACCCAGTTTCATTCCTTTTTATGGCTGAGTAATATTCCATTTTATATATGTACCACATCTTTATCCAATCGTCTGTCTGTGGGCATTTAGTTTGCTTCCATTACCTGGCTATTGTAAATAGTGCTGCAATGAACATTGTGGTGAATGTGTCTCTGTGATTTATGGTTTTCTCTGGGTATATGCCCAGAAGTGGGATTGCTGGATCCTATGGTAATTCTCTTTTTAGTTTTTTAAAGGAACCTCCATACTGTTCTCCAAAGTGACTGTATCAATTTACATTCCCACCAATAGCGGAAGAGGGTTCCTTTTGTCCACACCCTCCCCAGAATTTGTTGTTTGTAGATTATCTGATGATGCCGATTCTAACAGGTGTGAGGTCTTACCTCATTGTAGTTTTGATTTGCATTTCTCTAATAATTAGTGATGTTGAGCAGCTTTTCATGTGCGTCTTGGCTATCTCTGTGTCTTCTTTGAAGAAACGTCTATTTAGATCTTCTGCCCATTTTTGTATTGGGTTGTTTGTTTTATTAATATTCAGCTGCATGAGCTGTTTATATATATTGGTGATTAAACCTTTGTCCATTGATTCGTTTGTGAACGTTTTCGCCCATTCTGAGGGTTGCCTTTTTCCATTCCCGTTTTTTTAACAAAGAAAGAAAGAAATCAAAAGAAGCAGAACACTAATGTGCGTGAAATATGCCTCTTGAAACTGTCGTTTTGAAATATGGACGTCTTTTGAATTTTTTGGTCGATATATGACCCCAGGATTTGTTTTCAGGGCAGGTGTCATTTACAGGCCTGTAATGATTTGGAATATCCACTGACCATTAGCGCTGGGATTACAGCTCCTGTTGTGTGAAACGGCCACAAGGTGGCAGCAGTTCTCCCTTACCAAATCTGGTTACTAGGGCAGCAGAGCCTCAATGGAAGTTGCGTTCTAGATTGGAATGTAGAACGGAATGTACCAGGAGAAAGCCCCTCAAGTTTTTCTCACTACTTCTTGTTCGTGTTTTTAATTTATTTTTTTATTTTTTATTACAGCAAGTTTGAGTACAACGTTTAGCTTGTTGTAGGTGTGCAAGAGGTGGTTCTTTTACACATATACATATGTCTGTTCTTCCTGGGATCCTTTTCCCATGTTCGTTATGACAGAATGTTGAGTAATCTTCTCTTGGTACTCCGTAGGTCTTTGGTGATTATATATGTCTACTGTGTTTGTATATGTCTGTTAACCCCAATATCGTAATGAATTCAATCCTCACACCTTTCCTTTGGTGAACCATAAGTTTGTTTAATGAAGCTCTGATTGCCCTTCTCCGTGGAAATATCTGCCCTGGTATCAATTTATAGGTAACACCTATAAGTGATATGATATGATATGTGTCTTTCACTTTCTGACTTACTCCAAGTCACGTGATTACCTCTAGACTCATCTACGGTGCTGCAAATGGCATTGTGTGCTTCTTTTCCTTGGCGAATATTCTGTCTTAGCGAGGTCCATTTTCTGCAATGTGATTCCCTGAGGGCTGAGGATTAGCTGACCTGGGCAGCCTGACCCTGCCGGCAAGCCCTCCCCAGGTGTGCCTGGGTTGAGGTCAATATAAACAGCACTCCAGGCAGCAATAGCCCCTGCAGCGGTGCCTGACTCCATATTCTCTGCCCCGTCAGCAGTCTCGGGGCTGTGCTGGTGGGAGGGTGTGAGGGTCCACGGCTTTGTGGGTGGCCCGGTGTGAGTGGGGCTCTGCTGGACATTCTGTATGAGTTGCCAGGCTGCCACCTGTAAAGAAGAGGATGTGTCACCCATAACTTCCACTGGAATATCTCTCCGGGCTGAGGTGAGGAAGGAAAAAAAGGAGTGGGGGCCGGGACAGGAGGGGTATCACAGGCAGGGCAATGGAAAGCTTCCAGAAGAGCGACCGTGGCCAGGACCATCCTGGGTGACCTGCAGGCACCAAGTTGGCCTGCGTGCTTTCGCTGGTGTAGCTCCACGGCCCTTCCTCTAGGCTTTCAAGCCCTTATACATATTCAGGTGTTTCACCTGGGAAGGGTGGGAACAGTTCAGAAGCAGCTGGCCTGGAACTCAGCTCACGTTTACTCACAGAGGCCTCGGCACGGTCCCCCAGCTTTGCAATAAGGACGCTCCTTGCGTGGGCGGGCGGGGCTGCTGGCTGTATGGGAGATGATTCCCCACCTCTGACCAATTTCAGAATTGTTTACCACTGGAGCAAGTGCCTTGGTAGTGTTTTCCTCTGTATAACAGTTAGGTTCAGTTTTATTTTTCTTTTTTGGTTCAAGTTAGATTTTATTCCTCTTTTATGTATTTATGGATATAAGCATGGAAATAATTCATTCTTATAAATACATCAGTGTGAATGGAAGAACTTTTATTCTGTTTTATTTTTACATTTTATTTTTAAAATTTTTGAAATTTAATTTTATTTATTTATTTGTATACAGTAGGTTGTTATAAGATATCAATTTTATGCATAGACATGTATACAGGTCAATCCCAATCTCCCAACTCATCCCACCACCACCACCCCATGGCTTCCCCCACTTTGTGTCCATACGTTTGTTCTCTACCTCTGTGTCTCTATTTCTGCCCTGCAAACCAGTTCATCTGTAGCATTTTTCTAGGTTCCACATATAGGCATTAATATACAATATTTGTTTTTCTCTTTCTGACTTACTTCACTCTGTATGACAGTCTCTAGATCCATCAACTTCTCTACAAATGACCCAGTTTCATTCCTTTTTATGGCTGAGTAATATTCCATTTTATAGATGTACCACATCTTTATCCAATCGTCTGTCTGTGGGCATTTAGGTTGCTTCCATTACCTGGCTATTGTAAATAGTGCTGCAATGAACATTGTGGTGAATGTGTCTCTGTGATTTATGGTTTTCTCTGGGTATATGCCCAGAAGTGGGATTGCTGGATCCTATTGTAATTCTGTTTTTAGTTTTTTAAAGGAACCTCCATACTGTTCTCCAAAGTGACTGTATCAATTTACATTCCCACCAATAGCGGAAGAGGGTTCCTTTTGTCCACACCCTCCCCAGAATTTGTTGTTTGTAGATTATCTGATGATGCCGATTCTAACAGGTGTGAGGTCTTACCTCATTGTAGTTTTGATTTGCATTTCTCTAATAATTAGTGATGTTGAGCAGCTTTTCATGTGCGTCTTGGCCATCTCTGTGTCTTCTTTGAAGAAACGTCTATTTAGATCTTCTGCCCATTTTTGTATTGGGTTGTTTGTTTTATTAATATTCAGCTGCATGAGCTGTTTATATATATTGGTGATTAACCTTTGTCCATTGATTCGTTTGTGAACGTTTTCGCCCATTCTGAGGCTTGCCTTTTTCCATTCCCGTTTTTTTAACAAAGAAAGAAAGAAATCAAAAGAAGCAGAACACTAATGTTCGTGAAATATGCCTCTTGAAACTGTCGTTTTGAAATATGGACGTCTTTTGAATTTTTTGGTCGATATATGACCCCAGGATTTGTTTTCAGGGCAGGTGTCATTTACAGGCCTGTAATGATTTGGAATATCCACTGACCATTAGCGCTGGGATTACAGCTGCTGTTGTGTGAAACGGCCACAAGGTGGCAGCAGTTCTCCCTTACCAAATCTGGTTACTAGGGCAGCAGAGCCTCAATGGAAGTCGCGTTCTAGATTGGAATGTAGAACGGAATGTACCAGGAGAAAGCCCCTCAAGTTTTTCTCACTAATTCTTGTTCGTGTTTTTAATTTAATTTTTTATTTTTTATTACAGCAAGTTTGAGTACAACGTTTAGCTTGTTGTAGGTGTGCAAGAGTTGGTTCTTTTACACATATACATATGTCTGTCCTTCCTGGGATCCTTTTCCCATGTTCGTTATGACAGAATGTTGAGTAGTCTTCTCTTGGTACTCCGTAGGTCTTTGGTGATTATATACGTGTACTGTGTTTCTATATGTCTGTTAACCCCAATATCATAATGAATTCAATCCTCACACCTTTCCTTTGGTGAACCATAAGTTTGTTTAATGAATCTCTGATTGCCCTTCTCCGTGGAAATATCTGCCCTGGTATCAATTTATAGGTAACACCTATAAGTGATATGATATGATATGTGTCTTTCACTTTCTGACTTACTCCAAGTCACGTGATTACCTCTAGACTCATCTACAGTGCTGCAAATGGCATTGTGTGCTTTTTTTCCTTGGCTAATATTCTGTCTTAGCGAGGTACATTTTCTGCAATGTGATTCCCTGAGGGCTGAGGATTAGCTGACCTGGGCAGCCTGACCCTGCCGGCAAGCCCTCCCCAGGTGTGCCTGGGTTGAGGTCAATATAAACAGCACTCCAGGCAGCAATAGCCCCTGCAGCTGTGCCTGACTCTATATTCTCTGCCCCGTCAGCAGTCTCGGGGCTGTGCTGGTGGGAGGGTGTGAGGGTCCACGGCTTTGTGGGTGGCCCGGTGTGAGTGGGGCTCTGCTGGACTTTCTGCAGGAGTTGCCAGGCTGCCACCTGTAAAGAAGAGGATGTGTCACCCATAACTTCCACTGGAGTATCTCTCCGGGCTGAGGTGAGGAAGGAAAAAAAGGAGTGGGGGCCGGGAAAGGAGGGGTATCTCAGGCAGGGCAATGGAAAGCTTCCAGAAGAGCGCCCGTGACCAGGACCATCCTGGCTGACCTGCAGGCACCAAGTTGGCCTGCGTGCTTTCGCTGGTGTGGCTCCACGGCCCTTCCTCTAGGCATTCAAGCCCTTGTACATATTCAGGTGTTTCACCTGGGAAGGGTGGAAACAGTTCAGCAGCAGCTGGCCTGGGGCTCAGCTCACGTTTACTCACAGAGGCCTCGGCACGGTACCCCAGCTTTGCAATAAGGATGCTCCTTGCATGGGCGGGTGGGGCTGCTGGCTGTATGGGAGATGATTCCCCACCTCTGACCAATTTCAGAATTGTTTACCACTGGAGCAAGTGCCTTGGTAGTGTTTTCCTCTGTATAACTGTTAGGTTCAGTTTTCTTTTTTTTTTCTTTTTTGGTTCAAGTTAGATTTTATTCCTCTTTTATATATTTATGGATATAAGCATGGAAATAATTCATCCTTATAAATACATCAGTGTGAATGGAAGAACTTTTTTTCTGTTTTATTTTTACATTTTATTTTTAAAAATTTTGAAGTTTAATTTTATTTATTTTTTTATACACTAGGTTATTATTAGTTATCTATTTTATGCATATACATGTATACAGGTCAATCCCAATCTCCCAACTCATCCCACCACCACCACCCCATGGCTTCCCCCACTTTGTGTCCATACGTTTGTTCTCTACCTCTGTGTCTCTATTTCTGCCCTGCAAACCAGTTCATCTGTAGCATTTTTCTAGGTTCCACATATAGGCATTAATATACAATATTTGTTTTTCTCTTTCTGACTTACTTCACTCTGTATGACAGTCTCTAGATCCATCAACTTCTCTACAAATGACTCAGTTTCATTCCTTTTTATGGCTGAGTAATATTCCATTTTATATATGTACCACATCTTTATCCATTCGTCTGTCTGTGGGCATTTAGGTTGCTTCCATTACCTGGCTATTGTAAATAGTGCTGCAATGAACATTGTGGTGAATGTGTCTCTGTGATTTATGGTTTTCTCTGGGTATATGCCCAGAAGTGGGATTGCTGGATCCTATGGTAATTCTGTTTTTAGTTTTTTAAAGGAACCTCCATACTGTTCTCCATAGTGACTGTATCAATTTACATTCCCACAAATAGCGGAAGAGGGTTCCTTTTGTCCACACCCTCCCCAGAATTTGTTGTTTGTAGATTATCTGATGATGCCGATTCTAACAGGTGTGAGGTCTTACCTCATTGTAGTTTTGATTTGCATTTCTCTAATAATTAGTGATGTTGAGCAGCTTTTCATGTGCGTCTTGGCCGTCTCTGTGTCTTCTTTGAAGAAACGTCTATTTAGATCTTCTGCCCAGTTTTGTATTGGGTTGTTTGTTGTATTAATATTAAGCTGCATGAGCTGTATATATATATTGGAGATTAAATCTTTGTCCATTGATTCATTTGTGAACGTTTTCGCCCCTTCTGAGGGTTACCTTTTTCCATTCCCGCTTTTTAACAAAGAAAGAAAGAAAGCAAAAGAATCAGAACACTAATGTGCGTGAAATATGCCTCTTGAAACTGTCATTTTGAAATATGGACGTCTTTTGAATTTTTTGGTCGATATATGACCCTGGATTTGTTTTCAGGGCAGGTGTCATTTACAGGCCTGTAATGATTTGGAATATTCACTGACCATTAGCGCTGGGATTAAAGCTGCTGTTGTGTGAAACGGCCACAAGGTGGCAGCAGTTCTCCCTTACCAAATCTGGTTAGTAGGGCAGCAGAGCCTCAATGGAAGTCGCGTTCTAGATTTCAATGTAGAACGGAATGTACCAGGAGAAAGCACCTCAAGTTTTTCTCACTAATTCTTGTTCGTGTTTTTAATTTAATTTTTTATTTTTTATTACAGCAAGTTTGAGTACAACGTTTAGCTTGTTGTAGGTGTGCAAGAGGTGGTTCTTTTACACATATACATATGTCTGTTCTTCCTGGGATCCTTTTCCCATGTTCGTTATGACAGAATGTAGTGTAGTCTTCTCTTGGTACTCCGTAGGTCTTTGGTGATTATATACGTGTACTGTGTTTGTATATGTCTGTTAACCCCAATATCATAATGAATTCAATCCTCACACCTTTCCTTTGGTGAACCATAAGTTTGTTTAATGAATCTGTGATTGCCCTTCTCCGTGGTAATATCTGCCCTGGTATCAATTTATAGGTAACACCTATAAGTGATATGATATGATATGTGTCTTTCACTTTCTGACTTACTCCAAGTCACGTGATTACCTCTAGACTCATCTACGGTGCTGCAAATGGCATTGTGTGCTTTTTTTCCTTGGCGAATATTCTGTCTTAGCGAGGTCCATTTTCTGCAATGTGATTCCCTGAGGGCTGAGGATTAGCTGACCTGGGCAGCCTGACCCTGCCGGCAAGCCCTCCCCAGGTGTGCCTGGGTTGAGGTCAATATAAACAGCACTCCAGGCAGCAATAGCCCCTGCAGCTGTGCCTGACTCCATATTCTCTGCCCCGTCAACAGTCTCGGGGCTGTGCTGGTGGGAGGGTGTGAGGGTCCACGGCTTTGTGGGTGGCCCGGTGTGAGTGGGGCTCTGCTGGACTTTCTGCAGGAGTTGCCAGGCTGCCACATGTAAAGAAGAGGATGTGTCACCCATAACTTCCACTGGAATATCTCTCCGGGCTGAGGTGAGGAAGGAAAAAAAGGAGTGGGGGCCGGGACAGGAGTGGTATCTCAGGCAGGGCAATGGAAAGCTTCCAGAAGAGCGCCCGTGGCCAGGACCATCCTGGCTGACCTGCAGGCACCAAGGTGGCCTGCGTGCTGTCGCTGGTGTGGCTCCACGGCCCTTCCTCTAGGCTTTCAAGCCCTTGTACATATTCAGGTGTTTCACCTGGGAAGGGTGGGAACAGTTCAGCAGCAGCTGGCCTGGGGCTCAGCTCACGTTTACTCACAGAGGCCTCGGCACGGTCCCCCAGCTTTGCAATAAGGACGCTCCTTGCGTGGGCGGGTGGGGCTGCTGGCTGTATGGGAGATGATTCCCCACCTCTGACCAATTTCAGAATTGTTTACCACTGGATCAAGTGCCTTGGTAGTGTTTTCCTCTGTATAACTGTTAGGTTCAATTTTTTTTTTCTTTTTTGGTTCAAGTTAGATTTTATTCCTCTTTTATGTATTTATAGATATAAGCATGGAAATAATTCATTCTTATAAATACATCAGTGTGAATGGAAGAACTTTTTTTCTGTTTTATTTTTACATTTTATTTTTTAAAATTTTGAAATTTAATTTTATTTATTTTTTTATACACTAGGTTATTATTAGTTATCTATTTTATGCATATACATGTATACAGGTCAATCGCAATCTCCCAACTCATCCCACCACCACCACCCCATGGCTTCCCCCACTTTGTGTCCATACGTTTGTTCTCTACCTCTGTGTCTCTATTTCTGCCCTGCAAACCAGTTCATCTGTAGCATTTTTCTAGGTTCCACATATAGGCATTAATATACAATATTTGTTTTTCTCTTTCTGACTTACTTCACTCTGTATGACAGTCTCTAGATCCATCAACTTCTCTACAAATGACTCAGTTTCATTCCTTTTTATTGCTGAGTAATATTCCATTTTATATATGTACCACATCTTTATCCATTCGTCTGTCTGTGGGCATTTAGGTTGCTTCCATTACCTGGCTATTGTAAACAGTGCTGCAATGAACATTGTGGTGAATGTGTCTCTGTGATTTATGGTTTTCTCTGGGTATATGCCCAGAAGTGGGATTGCTGGATCCTATGGTAATTCTCTTTTTAGTTTTTTAAAGGAACCTCCATACTGTTCTCCATAGTGACTGTATCAATTTACATTCCCACCAATAGCGGAAGAGGGTTCCTTTTGTCCACACCCTCCCCAGAATTTGTTGTTTGTAGATTATCTGATGATGCCGATTCTAACAGGTGTGAGGTCTTACCTCATTGTAGTTTTGATTCGCATTTCTCTAATAATTAGTGATGTTGAGCAGCTTTTCATGTGCGTCTTGGCCGTCTCTGTGTCTTCTTTGAAGAAACGTCTATTTAGATCTTCTGCCCATTTTTGTATTGGGTTGTTTGTTTTATTAATATTCAGCTGCATGAGCTGTTTATATATATTGGTGATTAAACCTTTGTCCATTGATTCGTTTGTGAACGTTTTCGCCCATTCTGAGGGTTGCCTTTTTCCATTCCCGTTTTTTTAACAAAGAAAGAAAGAAATCAAAAGAAGCAGAACACTAATGTGCGTCAAATATGCCTCTTGAAACTGTCGTTTTGAAATATGGACGTCTTTTGAATTTTTTGGTCGATATATGACCCCAGGATTTGTTTTCAGGGCAGGTGTCATTTACAGGCCTGTAATGATTTGGAATATCCACTGACCATTAGCACTGGGATTAAAGATGCTGTTGTGTGAAACGGCCACAAGGTGGCAGCAGTTCTCCCTTACCAAATCTGGTTACTAGGGCAGCAGAGCCTCAATGGAAGTCCTGTTCTAGATTGGAATGTAGAACGGAATGTACCAGGAGAAAGACCCTCAAGTTTTTCTCACTAATTCTTGTTCGTGTATTTAATTTAATTTTTTATTTTTTATTACAGCAAGTTTGAGTACAACGTTTAGCTTGTTGTAGGTGTGCAAGAGGTGGTTCTTTTACACATATACATATGTCTGTTCTTCCTGGGATTCTTTTCTCATGTTCGTTATGACAGAATGTTGAGTAGTCTTCTCATGGTACTCCGTAGGTCTTTGGTGATTATATACGTCTACTGTGTTTGTATATGTCTGTTAACCCCAATATCATAATGAATTCAATCCTCACACCTTTCCGTTGGTGAACCATAAGTTTGTTAAATGAATCTGTGATTGCCCTTCTCCGTGGAAATAATTGCCCTGGTATCAATTTATAGGTAACACCTATAAGTGATATGATATGATATGTGTCTTTCACTTTCTGACTTACTCCAAGTCACGTGATTACCTCTAGACTCATCTACGGTGCTGCAAATGGCATTGTGTGCTTTTTTTCCTTGGCTAATATTCTGTCTTAGCGAGGTCCATTTTCTGCAATGTGATTCCCTGAGGGCTGAGGATTAGCTGACCTGGGCAGCCTGACCCTGCCGGCAAGCCCTCCCCAGGTGTGCCTGGGTTGAGGTCAATATAAACAGCTCTCCAGGCAGCAATAGCCCCTGCAGCTGTGCCTGACTCCATATTCTCTGCCCCGTCAGCAGTCTCGGGGCTGTGCTGGTGGGAGGGTGTGAGGGTCCAGTGCTTTGTGGGTGGCCCGGTGTGAGTGGGGCTCTGCTGGACTTTCTGCAGGAGTTGCCAGGCTGCCACCTGTAAAGAAGAGGATGTGTCACCCATAACTTCCCCTGGAGTATCTCTCCGGGCTGAGGTGAGTAAGGAAAAAAAGGAGTGGGGCCGGGAAAGGAGGTGTATCTCAGGCAGCGCAATGGAAAGCTTCCAGAAGAGCGCCCGTGGCCAGGACCATCCTGGGTGACCTGCAGGCACCAAGTTGGCCTGCGTTCTTTCGCTGGTGTAGCTCCACGGCCCTTCCTCTAGGCTTTCAAGCCCTTGTACATATTCAGGTGTTTCACCTGGGAAGGGTGGGAACAGTTCAGAAGCAGCTGGCCTGGAACTCAGCTCACGTTTACTCACAGAGGACTCGGCACGGTCCCCGAGCTTTGCAATAAGGACGCTCCTTGCGTGGGCGGGCGGGGCTGCTGGCTGTATGGGAGATGATTCCCCACCTCTGACCAATTTCAGAATTGTTTACCACTGGAGCAAGTGCCTTGGTAGTGTTTTCCTCTGTATAACTGTTAGGTTGTTTTATTTTTCTTTTTTGGTTCAAGTTAGATTTTATTCCTCTTTTATGTATTTATGGATATAAGCATGGAAATAATTCATTCTTATAAATACATCAGTGTGAATGGAAGAACTTTTTTTCTGTTTTATTTTTACATTTTATTTTTAAAATTTTTGCAATTTAATTTTATTTATTTATTTTTATACAGTAGGTTGTTATTAGTTATCAATTTTATGCATAGACATGTATACAGGTCAATCCCAATCTCCCAACTCATCCCACCACCACCACCCCATGGCTTCCCCCACTTTGTGTCCATACGTTTGTTCTCTACCTCTGTGTCTCTATTTCTGCCCTGCAAACCAGTTCATCTGTAGCATTTTTCTAGGTTCCACATATAGGCATTAATATACAATATTTGTTTTTCTCTTTCTGACTTACTTCACTCTGTATGACAGTCTCTAGATCCATCAACTTCTCTACAAATGACCCAGTTTCATTCCTTTTTATGGCTGAGTAATATTCCATTTTATAGATGTACCACATCTTTATCCATTCGTCTGTCTGTGGGCATTTAGGTTGCTTCCATTACCTGGCTATTGTAAATAGTGCTGCAATGAACATTGTGGTGAATGTGTCTCTGTGATTTATGGTTTTCTCTGGGTATATGCCCAGAAGTGGGATTGCTGGATCCTATGGTAATTCTCTTTTTAGTTTTTTAAAGGAACCTCCATACTGTTCTCCATAGTGACTGTATCAATTTACATTCCCACCAATAGCGGAAGAGGGTTCCTTTTGTCCACACCCTCCCCAGAATTTGTTGTTTGTAGATTATCTGATGATGCCGATTCTAACATGTGTGAGGTCTTACCTCATTGTAGTTTTGATTTGCATTTCTCTAATAATTAGTGATGTTGAGCAGCTTTTCATGTGCGTCTTGGCCGTCTCTGTGTCTTCTTTGAAGAAACGTCTATTTAGATCTTCTGCCCATTTTTGTATTGGGTTGTTTGTTTTATTAATATTAAGCTGCATGAGCTGTTTATATATATTGGAGATTAAACCTTTGTCCATTGATTCGTTTGTGAACGTTTTCGCCCATTCTGAGGGTTGCCTTTTTCCATTCCCGTTTTTTTAACAAAGAAAGAAAGAAATCAAAATAAGCAGAACACTAATGTGCGTGAAATATGCCTCTTGAAACTGTCGTTTTGAAATATGGACGTCTTTTGAATTTTTTGGTCGATATATGACCCCAGGATTTGTTTTCCGGGCAGGTGTCATTTACAGGCCTGTAATGATTTGGAATATCCACTGACCATTAGCGCTGGGATTAAAGCTGCTGTTGTGTGAAACGGCCACAAGGTGGCAGCAATTCTCCCTTACCAAATCTGGTTACTAGGGCAGCAGAGCCTCAATGGAAGTCGCGTTCTAGATTGGAATGTAGAACGGAATGTACCAGGAGAAAGCCCCTCAAGTTTTTCTCACTAATTCTTGTTCGTGTTTTAATTTAATTTTTTATTTTTTATTACAGCAAGTTTGAGTACAACGTTTAGATTGTTGTAGGTGTGCAAGAGGTGGTTCTTTTACATATATACATAAGTCTGTTCTTCCTGGGATCCTTTTCCCATGTTCGGTATGACAGAATGTTGAGTAGTCTTCTCTTGGTACTCCGTAGGTCTTTGGTGATTATATACGTCTACTGTGTTTGTATATGTCTGTTAACCCCAATATCATAATGAATTCAATCCTCACACCATTCCTTTGGTGAACCATAAGTTTGTTTAATGAATCTGTGATTGCCCTTCTCCGTGGAAATATCTGCCCTGGTATCAATTTATAGGTAACACCTATAAGTGATATGATATGATATGTGTCTTTCACTTTCTGACTTACTCCAAGTCACGTGATTACCTCTAGACTCATCTACGGTGCTGCAAATGGCATTGTGTGCTTTTTTTCCTTGGCGAATATTCTGTCTTAGCGAGGTCCATTTTCTGCAATGTGATTCCCTGAGGGCTGAGGATTAGCTGACCTGGGCAGCCTGACCCTGCCGGCAAGCCCTCCCCAGGTGTGCCTGTGTTGAGGTCAATATAAACAGCACTCCAGGCAGCAATAGCCCCTGCAGCTGTGCCTGACTCCATATTCTCTGCCCCGTCAGCAGTCTCGGGGCTGTGCTGGTGGGAGGGTGTGAGGGTCCACGGCTTTGTGGGTGGCCCGGTGTGAGTGGGGCTCTGCTGGACTTTCTGCAGGAGTTGCCAGGCTGCCACATGTAAAGAAGAGGATGTGTCACCCATAAATTCCACTGGAATATATCTCCGGGCTGAGGTGAGTAAGGAAAAAAAGGAGTGGGGTCCGGGACAGGAGTGGTATCTCAGGCAGGGCAATGGAAAGCTTCCAGAAGAGCGCCCGTGGCCAGGACCATCCTGGCTGACCTGCAGGCACCAAGGTGGCCTGCGTGCTGTCGCTGGTGTGGCTCCACGGCCCTTCCTCTAGGCTTTCAAGCCCTTGTACATATTCAGGTGTTTCACCTGGGAAGGGTGGGAACAGTTCAGCAGCAGCTGGCCTGGGGCTCAGCTCACGTTTACTCACAGAGGCCTCGGCACGGTCCCCCAGCTTTGCAATAAGGACGCTCCTTGCGTGGGCGGGTGGGGCTGCTGGCTGTATGGGAGATGATTCCCCACCTCTGACCAATTTCAGAATTGTTTACCACTGGATCAAGTGCCTTGGTAGTGTTTTCCTCTGTATAACTGTTAGGTTCAATTTTTTTTTTCTTTTTTGGTTCAAGTTAGATTTTATTCCTCTTTTATGTATTTATAGATATAAGCATGGAAATAATTCATTCTTATAAATACATCAGTGTGAATGGAAGAACTTTTTTTCTGTTTTATTTTTACATTTTATTTTTTAAAATTTTGAAATTTAATTTTATTTATTTTTTTATACACTAGGTTATTATTAGTTATCTATTTTATGCATATACATGTATACAGGTCAATCGCAATCTCCCAACTCATCCCACCACCACCACCCCATGGCTTCCCCCACTTTGTGTCCATACGTTTGTTCTCTACCTCTGTGTCTCTATTTCTGCCCTGCAAACCAGTTCATCTGTAGCATTTTTCTAGGTTCCACATATAGGCATTAATATACAATATTTGTTTTTCTCTTTCTGACTTACTTCACTCTGTATGACAGTCTCTAGATCCATCAACTTCTCTACAAATGACTCAGTTTCATTCCTTTTTATGGCTGAGTAATATTCCATTTTATATATGTACCACATCTTTATCCATTCGTCTGTCTGTGGGCATTTAGGTTGCTTCCATTACCTGGCTATTGTAAATAGTGCTGCAATGAACATTGTGGTGAATGTGTCTCTGTGATTTATGGTTTTCTCTGGGTATATGCCCAGAAGTGGGATTGCTGGATCCTATGGTAATTCTCTTTTTAGTTTTTTAAAGGAACCTCCATACTGTTCTCCATAGTGACTGTATCAATTTACATTCCCACCAATAGCGGAAGAGGGTTCCTTTTGTCCACACCCTCCCCAGAATTTGTTGTTTGTAGATTATCTGATGATGCCGATTCTAACAGGTGTGAGGTCTTACCTCATTGTAGTTTTGATTCGCATTTCTCTAATAATTAGTGATGTTGAGCAGCTTTTCATGTGCGTCTTGGCCATCTCTGTGTCTTCTTTGAAGTAACGTCTATTTAGATCTTCTGCCCATTTTTGTATTGGGTTGTTTGTTTTATTAATATTCAGCTGCATGAGCTGTTTATATATATTGGTGATTAAACCTTTGTCCATTGATTCGTTTGTGAACGTTTTCGCCCATTCTGAGGGTTGCCTTTTTCCATTCCCGTTTTTTTAACAAAGAAAGAAATAAATCAAAAGAAGCAGAACACTAATGTGCGAGAAATATGCCTCTTGAAACTGTCGTTTTGAAATATGGACGTCTTTTGAATTTTTTGGTCGATATATGACCCCAGGATTTGTTTTCAGGGCAGGTGTCATTTACAGGCCTGTAATGATTTGGAATATCCACTGACCATTAGCACTGGGATTAAAGCTGCTGTTGTGTGAAACGGCCACAAGGTGGCAGCAGTTCTCCCTTACCAAATCTGGTTACTAGGGCAGCAGAGCCTCAATGGAATTCCAGTTCTAGATTGGAATGTAGAACGGAATGTACCAGGAGAAAGACCCTCAAGTTTTTCTCACTAATTCTTGTTCGTGTATTTAATTTAATTTTTTATTTTTTATTACAGCAAGTTTGAGTACAACGTTTAGCTTGTTGTAGGTGTGCAAGAGGTGGTTCTTTTACACATATACATATGTCTGTTCTTCCTGGGATTCTTTTCTCATGTTCGTTATGACAGAATGTTGAGTAGTCTTCTCATGGTACTCCGTAGGTCTTTGGTGATTATATACGTCTACTGTGTTTGTATATGTCTGTTAACCCCAATATCATAATGAATTCAATCCTCACACCTTTCCGTTGGTGAACCATAAGTTTGTTAAATGAATCTGTGATTGCCCTTCTCCGTGGAAATATCTGCCCTGGTATCAATTTATAGGTAACACCTATAAGTGATATGATATGATATGTGTCTTTCACTTTCTGACTTACTCCAAGTCACGTGATTACCTCTAGACTCATCTACGGTGCTGCAAATGGCATTGTGTGCTTTTTTTCCTTGGCTAATATTCTGTCTTAGCGAGGTCCATTTTCTGCAATGTGATTCCCTGAGGGCTGAGGATTAGCTGACCTGGGCAGCCTGACCCTGCCGGCAAGCCCTCCCCAGGTGTGCCTGGTTTGAGGTCAATATAAACAGCTCTCCAGGCAGCAATAGCCCCTGCAGCTGTGCCTGACTCCATATTCTCTGCCCCGTCAGCATTCTCGGGGCTGTGCTGGTGGGAGGGTGTGAGGGTCCAGGGCTTTGTGGGTGGCCCGGTGTGAGTGGGGCTCTGCTGGACTTTCTGCAGGAGTTGCCAGGCTGCCACCTGTAAAGAAGAGGATGTGTCACCCATAACTTCCACTGGAGTATCTCTCCGGGCTGAGGTGAGTAAGGAAAAAAAGGAGTGGGGGCCGGGACAGGAGGGGTATCTCAGGCAGCACAATGGAAAGCTTCCAGAAGAGCGCCCGTGGCCAGGACCATCCTGGCTGACCTGCAGGCACCAAGTTGGCCTGCGTGCTGTCGCTGGTGTGGCTCCACGGCCCTTCCTCTAGGCTTTCAAGCCCTTGTACATATTCAGGTGTTTCACCTGGAAAGGGTGGGAAGAGTTCAGCAGCAGCTGGCCTGGGGCTCAGCTCACGTTTCCTCACAGAGGCCTCGGCACGGTCCCCCAGCTTTGCAATAAGGACGCTCCTTGCGTGGGCGGGCGGGGCTGCTGGCTGTATGGGAGATGATTCCCCACCTCTGACCAATTTCAGAATTGTTTACCACTGGAGCAAGTGCCTTGGTAGTGTTTTCCTCTGTATAACTGTTAGGTTCAATTTTTTTTCTTTTTTGGTTCAAGTTAGATTTTATTCCTCTTTTATGTATTTATAGATATAAGCATGGAAATAATTCATTCTTATAAATACATTAGTGTGAATGGAAGAACTTTTTTTCTGTTTTATTTTTACATTTTATTTTTAAAAATTTTGAAATTTCATTTCATTTACTTTTTTATACACTAGGTTATTATTAGTTATCTATTTTATGCATAGACATGTATACAGGTCAATCCCAATCTCCCAACTCATCCCACCACCACCACCCCATGGCTTCCCCCACTTTGTGTCCATACGTTTGTTCTCTACCTCTGTGTCTCTATTTCTGCCCTGCAAGCCAGTTCATCTGTAGCATTTTTCTAGGTTCCACATATAGGCATTAATATACAATATTTGTTTTTCTCTTTCTGACTTACTTCACTCTGTATGACAGACTCTAGATCCATCAACTTCTCTACAAATGACTCAGTTTCATTCCTTTTTATGGCTGAGTAATATTCCATTTTATATATGTACCACATCTTTATCCATTCGTCTGTCTGTGGGCATTTATGTTCCTTCCATTACCTGGCTATTGTAAATAGTGCTGCAATGAACATTGTGGTGAATGTGTCTCTGTGATTTATGGTTTTCTCTGGGTATATGCCCAGAAGTGGGATTGCTGGATCCTATGGTAATTCTCTTTTTAGTTTTTTAAAGGAACCTCCATACTGTTCTCCATAGTGACTGTATCAATTTACATTCCCACCAATAGCGGAAGAGGGTTCCTTTTGTCCACACCCTCCCCAGAATTTGTTGTTTGTAGATTATCTGATGATGCCGATTCTAACAGGTGTGAGGTCTTACCTCATTGTAGTTTTGATTTGCATTTCTCTAATAATTAGTGATGTTGAGCAGCTTTTCATGTGCGTCTTGGCCATCTCTGTGTCTTCTTTGAAGAAACGTCTATTTAGATCTTCTGCCCATTTTTGTATTGGGTTGTTTGTTTTATTAATATTCAGCTGCATGAGCTGTTTATATATATTGGTGATTAAACCTTTGTCCATTGATTCGTTTGTGAATGTTTTCGCCCATTCTGAGGGTTGCCTTTTTCCATTCCCGTTTTTTTAACAAAGAAAGAAAGAAATCAAAAGAAGCAGAACACTAATGTGCGTCAAATATGCCTCTTGAAACTGTCGTTTTGAAATATGGACGTCTTTTGAATTTTTTGGTCGATATATGACCCCAGGATTTGTTTTCAGGGCAGGTGTCATTTACAGGCGTGTAATGATTTGGAATACCACTGACCATTAGCGCTGGGATTAAAGCTGCTGTTGTGTGAAACGGCCACAAGGTGGCAGCAGTTCTCCCTTACCAAATCTGGTTACTAGGGCAGCAGAGCCTCAATGGAAGTCGCGTTCTAGATTGGAATGTAGAACAGAATGTACCAGGAGAAAGCCCCTCAAGTTTTTCTCACTAATTCTTGTTCGTGTTTTTAATTTAATTTTTCATTTTTTATTACAGCATGTTTGAGTACAACGTTTAGCTTGTTGTAGGTGTGCAAGAGGAGGTTCTTTTACACATATACATATGCCTGTTCTTCCTGGCATTCTTTTCTCATGTTCGTTATGACAGAATGTTGAGTAGTCTTCTCTTGGTACTCCGTAGGTCTTTGGTGATTATATACGTCTACTGTGTTTGTATATGTCTGTTAACCCCAATATCATAATGAATTCAATCCTCACACCTTTCCTTTGGTGAACCATAAGTTTCTTTAATGAATCTGTGATTGCCCTTCTCCGTGGAAATATCTGCCCTGGTATCAATTTATAGGTAACACCTATAAGTGATATTATATGATATGTGTCTTTCACTTTCTGACTTACTCCAAGTCACGTGATTACCTCTAGACTCATCTACGGTGCTGCAAATGGCATTGTGTGCTTTTTTTCCTTGGCTAATATTCTGTCTTAGCCAGGTCCATTTTCTGCAATGTGATTCCTTGAGGGCTGAGGATTAGCTGACCTGGGCAGCCTGACCCTGCCGGCAAGCCCTCCCCAGGTGTGCCTGGGTTGAGGTCAATATAAACAGCTCTCCAGGCAGCAATAGCCCCTGCAGCTGTGCCTGACTCCATATTCTCTGCCCTGTCAGCAGTCTCGGGGCTGTGCTGGTGGGAGGGTGTGAGGGTCCAGGGCTTTGTGGGTGGCCCGGTGTGAGTGGGGCTCTCCTGGACTTTCTGCAGGAGTTGCCAGGCTGCCACCTGTAAAGAAGAGGATGTGTCACCCATAACTTCCACTGGAGTATCTCTCCGGGCTGAGGTGAGTAAGGAAAAAAAGGAGTGGGGGCCGGGACAGGAGGGGTATCTCAGGCAGCGCAATGGAAAGCTTCCAGAAGAGCGTCCGTGGCCAGAACCATCCTGGGTGACCTGCAGGCACCAAGTTGGCCTGCGTGCTTTCGCTGGTGTAGCTCCACGGGCCTTCCTCTAGCCTTTCAAGCCCTTGTACATATTCAGGTGTTTCACCTGGGAAGGGTGGGAGCAGTACAGAAGCAGCTGGCCTGGAACTCAGCACACGTTTACTCACAGAGGCCTCGGCACGGTCCCCCAGCTTTGCAATAAGGACGCTCCTTGCGTGGGCGGGCGGGGCTGCTGGCTCTATGGGAGATGATTCCCCACCTCTGACCAATTTCAGAATTGTTTACCACTGGAGCAAGTGCCTTGGTAGTGTTTTCCTCTGTATAACTGTTAGGTTCAGTTTTTTTTTTTCTTTTTTGGTTCAAGTTAGATTTTATTCATCTTTTATGTATTTATGGATATAAGCATGGAAATAATTCATTCTTATAAATACATCAGTGTGAATGGAAGAACTTTTTTTCTGTTTTATTTTTACATTTTATTTTTAAAATTTTTGAAATTTAATTTTCTTTATTTTTTTATACAGTAGGTTATTATTAGTTATCTATTTTATGCATAGACATGTATACAGGTCAATCCCAATCTCCCAACTCATCCCACCACCACCACCCCATGGCTTCCCCCACTTTGTGTCCATACGTTTGTTCTCTACCTCTGTGTCTCTATTTCTGCCCTGCAAACCAGTTCATCTGTAGCATTTTTCTAGGTTCCACATATAGGCATTAATATACAATATTTGTTTTTCTCTTTCTGACTTACTTCACTCTGTATGACAGTCTCTAGATCCATCAACTTCTCTACAAATGACCCAGTTTCATTCCTTTTTATGGCTGAGTAATATTCCATTTTATATATGTACCACATCTTTATCCATTCGTCTGTCTGTGGGCATTTAGGTTGCTTCCATTACCTGGCTATTGTAAATAGTGCTGCAATGAACATTGTGGTGAATGTGTGTTTGTGATTTATGGTTTTCTCTGGGTATATGCCCAGAAGTGGCATTGCTGGATCCTATGGTAATTCTCTTTTTAGTTTTTTAAAGGAACCTCCATACTGTTCTCCATAGTGACTGTATCAATTTACATTCCCACCAATAGCGGAAGAGGGTTCCTTTTGTCCACACCCTCCCCAGAATTTGTTGTTTGTAGATTATCTGATGATGCCGATTCTAACAGGTGTGAGGTCTTACCTCATTGTAGTTTTGATTTTCATTTCTCTAATAATTAGTGATGTTGAGCAGCTTTTCATGTGCCTCTTGGCCGTCTCTGTGTCTTCTTTGAAGAAACGTCTATTTAGATCTTCTGCCCATTTTTGTATTGGGTTGTTTGTTTTATTAATATTAAGCTGCATGAGCTGTTTATATATATTGGAGACTAAACCTTTGTCCATTGATTCGTTTGTGAAAGTTTTCGCCCATTCTGAGGGTTGCCTTTTTCCATTCCCGTTTTTTCAACAAAGAAAGCAAGAAATCAAAAGAAGCAGAACACTAATGTGCGTGAAATATGCCTCTTGAAACTGTCGTTTTGAAATATGGACGTCTTTTGAATTTTTTGGTCGATATATGACCCCAGGATTTGTTTTCAGGGCAGGTGTCATTTACAGGCCTGTAATGATTTGGAATATCCACTGATCATTAGCGCTGGGATTAAAGCTGCTGTTGTGTGAAACGGCCACAAGGTGGCAGCAGTTCTCCCTTACCAAACCTGGTTACTAGGGCAGCAGAGCCTCAATGGAAGTCGCGTTCTAGATTGGAATGAAGAACGGAATGTACCAGGAGATAGCCCCTCAAGTTTTTCTCACTAATTCTTGTTCGTGTTTTTAATTTAATTTTTTATTTTTTATTACAGCAATTTTGAGTACAACGTTTAGCTTGTTGTAGGTGTGCAAGAGGTGGTTCTTTTACACATATACATATGTCTGTTCTTCCTGGGATCCTTTTCCCATGTACGTTATGACAGAATGTTGAGTAGTCTTCTCTTGGTACTCCGTAGGTCTTTGGTGATTATATACGTCTACTGTGTTTGTATATGTCTGTTAACCCCAATATCGTAATGAATTCAATCCTCACACCTTTCCTTTGGTGAACCATAAGTTTGTTTAATGAATCTGTGATTGCCCTTCTCCGTGGAAATATCTGCCCTGGTATCAATTTATAGGTAACACCTATAAGTGATATGATATGATATGTGTCTTTCACTTTCTGACTTACTCCAAGTCACGTGATTACCTCTAGAATCATCTACGGTGCTGTAAATGGCATTTTGTGCTTCTTTTCCTTGGTGAATATTCTGTCTTAGCGAGGTCCATTTTCTGCAATGTGATTCCCTGAGGGCTGAGGATTAGCTGACCTGGGCAGCCTGACCCTGCCGGCAAGCCCTCCCCAGGTGTGCCTGGGTTGAGGTCAATATAAACAGCACTCCAGGCAGCAATAGCACCTGCAGCTGTGCCTGACTCCACATTCTCTGCCCCGTCAGCAGTCTCGGGGCTGTGCTGGTGGGAGGGTGTGAGGGTCCACGGCTTTGTGGGTGGCCCGGTGTGAGTGGGGCTCTGCTGGACTTTCTGCAGGAGTTGCCAGGCTGCCACCTGTAAAGAAGAGGATGTGTCACCCATAACTTCCACTGGAGTATCTCTCCGGGCTGAGGTGAGGAAGGAAAAAAAGGAGTGGGGGCCGGGACAGGAGGGGTATCTCAGGCAGGGCAATGGAAAGCTTCCAGAAGAGCGCCCGTGGCCAGGAACATCCTGGCTGACCTGCAGGCACCAAGGTGGCCTGCGTGCTGTCGCTGGTGTGGCTCCACGGCCCTTCCTCTAGGCATTCAAGCCCTTGTACATATTCAGGTGTTTCACCTGGGAAGGGTGGGAACACTTCAGCAGCAGCTGGCCTGGGGCTCAGCTCACGTTTACTCACAGAGGCCTCGGCACGGTCCCCCAGCTTTGCAATAAGGACGCTCCTTGCGTGGGTGGGCGGGGCTGCTGGCTCTATGGGAGATGATTCCCCACCTCTGACCAATTTCAGAATTGTTTACCACTGGAGCAAGTGCCTTGGTAGTGTTTTACTCTGTATAACTGTTAGGTTCAGTTTTTTTTTCTTTTTTGGTTCAAGTTAGATTTTATTCCTCTTTTATGTATTTATGGATATAAGCATGGAAATAATTCATTCTTATAAATACATCAGTGTGAATGGAAGTACTTTTTTTCTGTTTTATTTTTACATTTTATTTTTAAAATTTTTGAAATTTCATTTTCTTTATTTTTTTATACAGTAGGTTATTATTAGTTATCTATTTTATGCATAGACATGTATACAGGTCAATCCCAATCTCCCAACTCATCCCACCACCTCCACCCCATGGCTTCCCCCACTTTGTGTCCATACGTTTGTTCTCTACCTCTGTGTCTCTATTTCTGCCCTGCAAACCAGTTCATCTGTAGCATTTTCTAGGTTCCACATATAGGCATTAATATACAATATTTGTTTTTCTCTTTCTGACTTACTTCACTCTGTATGACAGTCTCTAGATCCATCAACTTCTCTACAAATGACTCAGTTTCATTCCTTTTTATGGCTGAGTAATATTCCATTTTATATATGTACCACATCTTTATCCATTCGTCTGTCTGTGGGCATTTAGGTTGCTTCCATTACCTGGCTATTGTAAATAGTGCTGCAATGAACATTGTGGTGAATGTGTCTCTGTGATTTATGGTTTTCTCTGGGTATATGCCCAGAAGTGGGATTGCTGGATCCTATGGTAATTCTCTTTTTAGTTTTTTAAAGGAACCTCCATACTGTTCTCCATAGTGACTGTATCAATTTACATTCCCACCAATAGCGGAAGAGGGTTCCTTTTGTCCACACCCTCCCCAGAATTTGTTGTTTGTAGATTATCTGATGATGCCGATTCTAACAGTTGTGAGGTCTTACCTCATTGTAGTTTTGATTTGCATTTCTCTAATAATTAGTGATGTTGAGCAGCTTTTCATATGCGTCTTGGCCATCTCTGTGTCTTCTTTGAAGAAACGTCTATTTAGATCTTCTGCCCATTTTTGAATTGGGTTGTTTGTGGTATTAATATTAAGCTGCATGAGCTGTATATATATATTGGAGATTAAACCTTTGTCCATCGATTCGTTTGTGTACGTTTTCGCCCCTTCTGAGGGTTACCTTTTTCCATTCCCATTTTTTTAACAAAGAAAGAAAGAAAGCAAAAGAATCAGAACACTAATGTGCGTGAAATATGCCTCTTGAAACTGTCGTTTTGAAATATGGACGTCTTTTGAATTTTTTGGTCGATATATGACCCCTGGATTTGTTTTCAGGGCAGGTGTCATTTACAGGCCTGTAATGATTTGGAATATCCACTGACCATTAACGCTGGGATTAAAGCTGCTGTTGTGTGAAACGGCCACAAGTTGGCAGCAGTTCTCCCTTACCAAATCTGGTTACTAGGGCAGCAGAGCCTCAATGGAAGTCCCGTTCTAGATTGGAATGTAGAACGGAATGTACCAGGAGAAAGCCCCTCAAGTTTTTCTCACTAGTTCTTGTTCGTGTTTTTAATTTAATTTTTTTATTTTTTATTACAGCAAGTTTGAGTACAACGTTTAGCTTGTTGGAGGTGTGCAAGAGGTGGTTCTTTTACACATATACATATGTCTGTTCTTCCTGGGATTCTTTTCTCATGTTCGTTATGACAGAATGTTGAGTAGTCTTCTCATGGTACTCCGTAGGTCTTTGGTGATTATATACGTCTACAGTGTTTGTATATGTCTGTTAACCCCAATATCATAATGAATTCAATCCTCACACCTTTCCTTTGGTGAACCATAAGTTTGTTTAATGAATCTGTGATTGCCCTTCTCCGTGGAAATATCTGCCCTGGTATCAATTTATAGGTAACACCTATAAGTGATATGATATGATATGTGTCTTTCACTTTCTGACTTACTCCAAGTCACGTGATTACCTCTAGACTCATCTACGGTGCTGCAAATGGCATTGTGTGCTTTTTTTCCTTGGCTAATATTCTGTCTTAGCGAGGTCCATTTTCTGCAATGTGATTCCCTGAGGGCTGAGGATTAGCTGACCTGGGCAGCCTGACCCTGCCGGCAAGCCCTCCCCAGGTGTGCCTGGGTTGAGGTCAATATAAACAGCTCTCCAGGCAGCAATAGCCCCTGCAGCTGTGCCTGACTCCATATTCTCTGCCCCATCAGCATTCTCGGGGCTGTGCTGGTGGGAGGGTGTGAGGCTCCAGGGCTTTGTGGGTGGCCCGGTGTGAGTGGGGCTCTGCTGGACTTTCTGCAGGAGTTGCCAGGCTGCCACCTGTAAAGAAGAGGATGTGTCACCCATAACTTCCACTGGAGTATCTCTCCGGGCTGAGGTGAGGAAGGAAAAAAAGGAGTGGGGGCCGGGACAGGAGGGGTATCTCAGGCAGCACAATGGAAAGCTTCCAGAAGAGCGCCCGTGGCCAGGACCATCCTGGGTGAACTGCAGGCACCAAGTTGGCCTGCGTGCTTTCGCTGGTGTAGCTCCACGGCCCCTCCTCTAGGCTTTCAAGCCCTTGTACATATTCAGGTGTTTCACCTGGGAAGGGTGGGAACAGTTCAGAAGCAGCTGGCCTGGAACTCAGCTCACGTTTACTCACAGAGGCCTCGGCACGGTCCCCCAGCTTTGCAATAAGGACGCTCCTTGCGTGGGCGGGCGGGGCTGCTGGCTGTATGGGAGATGATTCCCCACCTCTGACCAATTTCAGAATTGTTTACCACTGGAGCAAGTGCCTTGGTAGTGTTTTCCTCTGTATAACTGTTAGGTTCAATTTTTTTTCTTTTTTGGTTCAAGTTAGATTTTATTCCTCTTTTATGTATTTATAGATATAAGCATGGAAATAATTCATTCTTATAAATACATCAGTGTGAATGGAAGAACTTTTTTTCTGTTTTATTTTTACATTTTATTTTTAAAAATTTTGAAATTTCATTTCATTTACTTTTTTATACACTAGGTTATTATTAGTTATCTATTTTATGCATAGACATGTATACAGGTCAATCCCAATCTCCCAACTCATCCCACCACCAGCACCCCATGGCTTCCCCCACTTTGTGTCCATACGTTGGTTCTCTACCTCTGTGTCTCTATTTCTGCCCTGCAAGCCAGTTCATCTGTAGCATTTTTCTAGGTTCCACATATAGGCATTAATATACAATATTTGTTTTTCTCTTTCTGACTTACTTCACTCTGTATGACAGTCTCTAGATCCATCAACTTCTCTACAAATGACTCAGTTTCATTCCTTTTTATGGCTGAGTAATATTCCATTTTATATATGTACCACATCTTTATCCATTCGTCTGTCTGTGGGCATTTAGGTTGCTTCCATTACCTGGCTATTGTAAATAGTGCTGCAATGAACATTGTGGTGAATGTGTCTCTGTGATTTATGGTTTTCTCTGGGTATATGCCCAGAAGTGGGATTGCTGGATCCTATGGTAATTCTCTTTTTAGTTTTTTAAAGGAACCTCCATACTGTTCTCCATAGTGACTGTATCAATTTACATTCCCACCAATAGCGGAAGAGGGTTCCTTTTGTCCACACCCTCCCCAGAATTTGTTGTTTGTAGATTATCTGATGATGCCGATTCTAACAGGTGTGAGGTCTTACCTCATTGTAGTTTTGATTTGCATTTCTCTAATAATTAGTGATGTTGAGCAACTTTTCATGTGCGTCTTGGCCATCTCTGTGTCTTCTTTGAAGAAACGTCTATTTAGATCTTCTGCCCAATTTTGTATTGGGTTGTTTGTTGTATTAATATTAAGCTGCATGAGCTGTATATATATACTGGAGATTAAACCTTTGTCCATTGATTCATTTGTGAACGTTTTCGCCCCCTTCTGAGGGTTACCTTTTTCCATTCCCGTTTTTTTAACAAAGAAAGAAAGAAAGCAAAAGAATCAGAACACTAATGTGCGTGAAATATGCCTCTTGAAACTGTCGTTTTGAAATATGGACGTCTTTTGAATTTTTTGGTCGATATATGACCCCAAGATTTGTTTTCAGGGCAGGTGTCATTTACAGGCCTGTAATGATTTGGAATATCCACTGACCATTAGCGCTGGGATTAAATCTGCTGTTGTGTGAAACGGCCACAAGGTGGCAGCAGTTCTCCCTTACCAAATCTGGTTACTAGGGCAGCAGAGCCTCAATGGAAGTCGCGTTCTAGATTTGAATGTAGAACGGAATGTACCAGGAGAAAGCCCCTCAATTTTTCTCACTAATTCTTGTTCGTGTTTTTAATTTAATTTTTTATTTTTTATTACAGCAAGTTTGAGTACAACGTTTAGCTTGTTGTAGGTGTGCAAGAGGTGGTTCTTTTACACATATACATATGTCTGTTCTTCCTGGGATCCTTTTCCCATGTTCGTTATGACAGAATGTAGTGTAGTCTTCTCTTGGTACTCCGTAGGTCTTTGGTGATTATATACGTCTACTGTGTTTGTATATGTCTGTTAACCCCAATATCATAATGAATTCAATCCTCACACCTTTCCTTTGGTGAACCATAAGTTTGTTTAATGAATCTGTGATTGCCCTTCTCCGTGGAAATATCTGCCCTAGTATCAATTTATAGGTAACACCTATAAGTGATATGATATGATATGTGTCTTTCACTTTCTGACTTACTCCAAGTCACGTGATTACCTCTAGACGCATCTACAGTGCTGCAAATGGCATTGTGTGCTTTTTTTCCTTGGTGAATATTCTGTCTTAGCGAGGTCCATTTTCTGCAATGTGATTCCTTGAGGGCTGAGGATTAGCTGACCTGGGCAGCCTGACCCTGCCGGCAAGCCCTCCCCAGGTGTGCCTGGGTTTAGGTCAATATAAACAGCACTCCAGGCAGCAATAGCCCCTGCAGCTGTGCCTGACTCCATATTCTCTGCCCCGTCAGCAGTCTCGGGGCTGTGCTGGTGGGAGGGTGTGAGGGTCCACGGCTTTGTGGGTGGCCCGGTGTGAGTGGGGCTCTGCTGGACTTTCTGCAGGAGTTGCCAGGCTGCCACTTGTAAAAAGAGGATGTGTCACCCATAACTTCCACTGGAATATCGCTCCGGGCTGAGGTGAGGAAGGAAAAAAAGGAGTGGGGGCCGGGACAGGAGTGGTATCTCAGGCAGGGCAATGGAAAGCTTCCAGAAGAGCGCCCGTGGCCAGGACCATCCTGGCTGACCTGCAGGCACCAAGGTGGCCTGCGTGCTGTCGCTGGTGTGGCTCCACGGCCCTTCCTCTAGGCTTTCAAGCCCTTGTACATATTCAGGTGTTTCACCTGGGAAGGGTGGGAACAGTTCAGAAGCAGCTGGCCTGGGGCTCAGCTCACGTTTACTCACAGAGGCCTCGGCACGGTCCCACAGCTTTGCAATAAGGACGCTCCTTGCATGGGCGGGTGGGGCTGCTGGCTGTATGGGAGATGATTCCCCACCTCTGACCAATTTCAGAATTGTTTACCACTGGAGCAAGTGCCTTGGTAGTGTTTTCCTCTGTATAACTGTTAGGTTCAATTTTTTTTTTCTTTTTTGGTTCAAGTTAGATTTTATTCCTCTTTTATGTATTTATAGATATAAGCATGGAAATAATTCATTCTTATAAATACATCAGTGTGAATGGAAGAACTTTTTTTCTGTTTTATTTTTACATTTTATTTTTTAAAATTTTGAAATTTAATTTTATTTATTTTTTTATACACTAGGTTATTATTAGTTATCTATTTTATGCATATACATGTATACAGGTCAATCCCAATCTCCCAACTCATCCCACCACCACCACCCCATGGCTTCCCCCACTTTGTGTCCATACGTTTATTCTCTACCTCTGTGTCTCTATTTCTGCCCTGCAAACCAGTTCATCTGTAGCATTTTTCTAGGTTCCACATATAGGCATTAATATACAATATTTGTTTTTCTCTTTCTGACTTACTTCACTCTGTATGACAGTCTCTAGATCCATCAACTTCTCTACAAATGACTCAGTTTCATTCCTTTTTATGGCTGAGTAATATTCCATTTTATATATGTACCACATCTTTATCCATTCGTCTGTCTGTGGGCATTTAGGTTGCTTCCATTACCTGGCTATTGTAAACAGTGCTGCAATGAACATTGTGGTGAATGTGTCTCTGTGATTTATGGTTTTCTCTGGGTATATGCCCAGAAGTGGGATTGCTGGATCCTATGGTAATTCTCTTTTTAGTTTTTTAAAGGAACCTCCATACTGTTCTCCATAGTGACTGTATCAATTTACATTCCCACCAATAGCGGAAGAGGCTTCCTTTTGTCCACACCCTCCCCAGAATTTGTTGTTTGTAGATTATCTGATGATGCCGATTCTAACAGGTGTGAGGTCTTACCTCATTGTAGTTTTGATTTGCATTTCTCTAATAATTAGTGATGTTGAGCAGCTTTTCATGTGCGTCTTGGCCATCTCTGTGTCTTCTTTGAAGAAACGTCTATTTAGATCTTCTGCCCATTTTTGTATTGGGTTTTTTGCTTTATTAATATTCAGCTGCATGAGCTGTTTATATATATTGGAGATTAAACTTTTGTCCATTGATTCGTTTGTGAAAGTTTTCGCCCATTCTGAGGGTTGCCTTTTTCCATTCCCGTTTTTTTAACAAAGAAAGAAAGAAAGCAAAAGAAGCAGAACACTAATGTGCGTGAAATATGCCTCTTGAAACTGTCGTTTTGAAATATGGACGTCTTTTGAATTTTTTGGTCGATATATGACCCCAGGATTTGTTTTCAGGGCAGGTGTCATTTACAGGCCTGTAATGATTTGGAATATCCACTGACCATTAGCGCTGGGATTAAAGCTGCTGTTGTGTGAAACGGCCACAAGGTGGCAGCAGTTCTCCCTTACCAAATCTGGTTACTAGGGCAGCAGAGCCTCAATGGAAGTCGCGTTCTAGATTGGAATGTAGAACGGAATGTACCAGGAGAAAGCCCCTCAAGTTTTTCTCACTAATTCTTGTTCGTGTTTTTAATTTAATTATTTATTTTTTAATACAGTAAGTTGGAGTACAACGTTTAGCTTGTTGTAGGTGTGCAAGAGGTGGTTCTTTTACACATATACATATGTCTGGTCTTCCTGGGATCCTTTTCCCATGTTCATTATGACAGAATGTTGAGTAGTCTTCTCTTGGTACTCCGTAGGTCTTTGGTGATTATATACGTGTACTGTGTTCGTATATGTCTGTTAACCCCAATATCATAATGAATTCAATCCTCACACCTTTCCTTTGGTGAACCATAAGTTTGTTTAATGAATCTGTGATTGCCCTTCTCCGTGGAAATATCTGCCCTTGTATCAATTTATAGGTAACACCTATAAGTGATATGATATGATATGTGTCTTTCACTTTCTGACTTATTCCAAGTCACGTGATTACCTCTAGACTCATCTACGGTGCTGCAAATGGCATTGTGTGCTTTTTTTCCTTGGCTAATATTCTGTCTTAGCGAGGTCCATTTTCTGCAATGTGATTCCCTGAGGGCTGAGGATTAGCTGACCTGGGCAGCCTGACCCTGCCGGCAAGCCCTCCCCAGGTGTGCCTGGGTTGAGGTCAATATAAACAGCACTCCAGGCAGCAATAGCCCCTGCAGCTGTGCCTGACTCTATATTCTCTGCCCCGTCAGCAGTCTCGGGGCTGTGCTGGTGGGAGGGTGTGAGGGTCCACGGCTTTGTGGGTGGCCCGGTGTGAGTGGGGCTCTACTGGACTTTCTGCAGGAGTTTCCAGGCTGCCACCTGTAAAGAAGAGGATGTGTCACCCATAACTTCCACTGGAGTATCTCTCCGGGCTGAGGTGAGTAAAGAAAAAAAGGAGTGGAGGCCGGGACAGGAGTGGTATCTCAGGCAGGGCAATGGAAAGCTTCCAGAAGAGCGCCCGTGGCCAGGACCATCCTGGCTGACCTGCAGGCACCAAGTTGGCCTGCGTGCTTTCGCTGGTGTGGCTCCACGGCCCTTCCTCAAGGCTTTCAAGCCCTTGTACATATTCAGGTGTTTCACCTGGGAAGGGTGGGAACAGTTCACCAGCAGCTGGCCTGGGGCTCAGCTCACGTTTACTCACAGAGGCCTCGGGACGGTCCCCCAGCTTTGCAATAAGGGTGCTCCTTGCGTGGGCGGGTGGGGCTGCTGCCTGTATGGGAGATGATTCTCCACCTCTGCCCAATTTCAGAATTGTTTACCACTGGAGCAAGTGCCTTGGTAGTGTTTTCCTCTGTATAACTGTTAGGTTCAGTTTTCTTTTTTTTTCCTTTTTTGGTTCAAGTTAGATTTTATTCCTCTTTTATGTATTTATGGATATAAGCATGGAAATAATTCATTCTTATAAATACATCAGTGTGAATGGAAGAACTTTTTTTCTGTTTTATTTTTACATTTTATTTTTAAAATTTTTGAAATTTAATTTTATTTATTTTTTTATACACTAGGTTATTATTAGTTATCTATTTTATGCATATACATGTATACAGGTCAATCCCAATCTCCCAACTCATCTCACCATCCCCACCCCATGTCTTCCCCCACTTTGTGTCGATACGTTTGTTCTCTACCTCTGTGTCTCTATTTCTGCCCTGCAAACCAGTTCATCTGTAGCATTTTTCTAGGTTCCACATATAGGCATTAATATACAATATTTGTTTTTCTCTTTCTGACTTACTTCACTCTGTATGACAGTCTCTAGATCCATCAACTTCTCTACAAATGACCCAGTTTCATTCCTTTTTATGGCTGAGTAATATTCCATTTTATATTTGTACCACATCTTTATCCATTCGTCTGTCTGTGGGCATTTAGGTTGCTTCCATTACCTAGCTATTGTAAATAGTGCTGCAATGAACATTGTGGTGAATGTGTCTCTGTGATTTATGGTTTTCTCTGGGTATATGCCCAGAAGTGGGATTGCTGGATCCTATTGTAATTCTCTTTTTAGTTTTTTAAAGGAACCTCCATACTGTTCTCCATAGTGACTGTATCAATTTACATTCCCACCAATAGCGGAAGAGGGTTCCTTTTGTCCACACCCTCCCCAGAATTTGTTGTTTGTAGATTATCTGATGATGCCGATTCTAACAGGTGTGAGGTCTTACCTCATTGTAGTTTTGATTTGCATTTCTCTAATAATTAGTGATGTTGAGCAGCTTTTCATGTGCGTCTTGGCCATCTCTGTGTCTTCTTTGAAGAAACGTCTATTTAGATCTTCTGCCCATTTTTGTATTGGGTTGTTTGTTTTATTAATATTCAGCTGCATGAGCTGTTTATATATATTGGTGATTAAACCTTTGTCCATTGATTCGTTTGTGAACGTTTTCGCCCATTCTGAGGGTTGCCTTTTTCCATTCCCGTTTTTTTAACAAAGAAAGAAAGAAATCAAAAGAAGCAGAACACTAATGTGCGTCAAATATGCCTCTTGAAACTGTCGTTTTGAAATATGGACGTCTTTTGAATTTTTTGGTCGATATATGACCCCAGGAATTGTTTTCAGGGCAGGTGTCATTTACAGGCCTGTAATGATTTGGAATATCCACTGACCATTAGCGCTGGGATTAAAGCTGCTGTTGTGTGAAACGGCCACAAGGTGGCAGCAGTTCTCCCTTACCAAATCTGGTTACTAGGGCAGCAGAGCCTCAATGGAAGTCGCGTTCTAGATTGGAATGTAGAACAGAATGTACCAGGAGAAAGCCCCTCAAGTTTTTCTCACTAATTCTTGTTCGTGTTTTTAATTTAATTTTTCATTTTTTATTACAGCATGTTTGAGTACAACGTTTAGCTTGTTGTAGGTGTGCAAGAGGTGGTTCTTTTACACATATACATATGCCTGTTCTTCCTGGCATTCTTTTCTCATGTTCGTTATGACAGAATGTCGAGTAGTCTTCTCTTGGTACTCCGTAGGTCTTTGGTGATTATATACGTCTACTGTGTTTGTATATGTCTGTTAACCCCAATATCATAATGAATTCAATCCTCACACCTTTCCTTTGGTGAACCATAAGTTTGTTAAATGAATCTTTGATTGCCCTTCTCCGTGGAAATATCTGCCCTGGTATCAATTTATAGGTAACACCTATAAGTGATATTATATGATATGTGTCTTTCACTTTCTGACTTACTCCAAGTCACGTGATTACCTCTAGACTCATCTACGGTGCTGCAAATGGCATTGTGTGCTTTTTTTCCTTGGCTAATATTCTGTCTTAGCCAGGTCCATTTTCTGCAATGTGATTCCCTGAGGGCTGAGGATTAGCTGACCTGGGCAGCCTGACCCTGCCGGCAAGCCCTCCCCAGGTGTGCCTGGGTTGAGGTCAATATAAACAGCTCTCCAGGCAGCAATAGCCCCTGCAGCTGTGCCTGACTCCATATTCTCTGCCCCGTCAGCAGTCTCGGGGCTGTGCTGGTGGGAGGGTGTGAGGGTCCAGGGCTTTGTGGATGGCCCGGTGTGAGTGGGGCTCTCCTGGACTTTCTGCAGGAGTTGCCAGGCTGCCACCTGTAAAGAAGAGGATGTGTCACCCATAACTTCCACTGGAGTATCTCTCCGGGCTGAGGTGAGTAAGGAAAAAAAGGAGTGGGGGCCGGGACAGGAGGGGTATCTCAGGCAGCGCAATGGAAAGCTTCCAGAAGAGCGCCCGTGGCCAGGACCATCCTGGGTGACCTGCAGGCACCAAGTTGGCCTGCGTGCTTTCGCTGGTGTAGCTCCACGGGCCTTCCTCTAGGCTTTCAAGCCCTTGTACATATTCAGGTGTTTCACCTGGGAAGGGTGGGAGCAGTTCAGAAGCAGCTGGCCTGGAACTCAGCTCACGTTTACTCACAGAGGCCTCGGCACGGTCCCCCAGCTTTGCAATAAGGACGCTCCTTGCGTGGGCGGGCGGGGCTGCTGGCTGTATGGGAGATGATTCCCCACCTCTGACCAATTTCAGAATTGTTTACCACTGGAGCAAGTGCCTTGGTAGTGTTTTCCTCTGTATAACTGTTAGGTTCAGTTTTATTTTTCTTTTTTGGTTCAAGTTAGATTTTATTCCTCTTTTATGTATTTATGGATATAAGCATGGAAATAATTCATTCTTATAAATACATCAGTGTGAATGGAAGAACATTTTTTCTGTTTTATTTTTACATTTTATTTTTAAAATTTTTGAAATTTAATTTTATTTATTTATTTTTATACAGTAGGTTGTTATTAGTTATCCATTTTATGCATAGACATGTATACAGGTCAATCCCAATCTCCCAACTCATCCCACCACCACCACCCCATGGCTTCCCCCACTTTGTGTCCATACGTTTGTTCTCTACCTCTGTGTCTCTATTTCTGCCCTGGAAACCAGTTCATCTGTAGCATTTTTCTAGGTTCCACATATAGGCATTAATATACAATATTTGTTTTTCTCTTTCTGACTTACTTCACTCTGTATGACAGTCTCTAGATCCATCAACTTCTCTACAAATGACCCAGTTTCATTCCTTTTTATGGCTGAGTAATATTCCATTTTATATATGTACCACATCTTTATCCATTCGTCTGTCTGTGGGCATTTAGGTTGCTTCCATTACCTGGCTATTGTAAATAGTGCTGCAATGAACATTGTGGTGAATGTGTCTCTGTGATTTATGGTTTTCTCTGGGTATATGCCCAGAAGTGGGATTACTGGATCCTATGGTAATTCTCTTTTTAGTTTTTTAAAGGAACCTCCATACTGTTCTCCATAGTGACTGTATCAATTTACATTCCCACCAATAGCGGAAGAGGGTTCCTTTTGTCCACACCCTCCCCAGAATTTGTTGTTTGTAGATTATCTGATGATGCCGATTCTAACAGTTGTGAGGTCTTACCTCATTGTAGTTTTGATTTGCATTTCTCTAATAATTAGTGATGTTGAGCAGCTTTTCATATGCGTCTTGGCCATCTCTGTGTCTTCTTTGAAGATACGTCTATTTAGATCTTCTGCCCATTTTTGAATTGGGTTGTTTGTGGTATTAATATTAAGCTGCATGAGCTGTATATATATATTGGAGATTAAACCTTTGTCCAACGATTCGTTTGTGTACGTTTTCGCCCCTTCTGAGGGTTACCTTTTTCCATTCCCATTTTTTTAACAAAGAAAGAAAGAAAGCAAAAGAAGCAGAACACTAATGTGCGTGAAATATGCCTCTTGAAACTGTCGTTTTGAAATATGGACGTCTTTTGAATTTTTTGGTCGATATATGACCCCAGGATTTGTTTTCAGGGCAGGTGTCATTTACAGGCCTGTAATGATTTGGAATATCCACTGACCATTAACGCTGGGATTAAAGCTGCTGTTGTGTGAAACGGCCACAAGGTGGCAGCAGTTCTCCCTTACCAAATCTGGTTACTAGGGCAGCAGAGCCTCAATGGAAGTCGCGTTCTAGATTGGAATGTAGAACGGAATGTACCAGGAGAAAGCCCCTCAAGTTTTTCTCACTAGTTCTTGTTCGTGTTTTTAATTTAATTTTTTATTTTTTATTACAGCAAGTTTGAGTACAACGTTTAGCTTGTTGTAGGTGTGCAAGAGGTGGTTCTTTTACACATATACATATGTCTGTTCTTCCTGGGATCCTTTTCCCAAGTTCGTTATGACAGAATGTTGAGTAGTCTTCTCTTGGTACTCCGTAGGTCTTTGGTGATTATATACGTCTACTGTGTTTGTATATGTCTGTTAACCCCAATATCATAATGAATTCAATCCTCACACCTTTCCTTTGGTGAACCATAAGTTTGTTTAATGAATCTGTGATTGCCCTTCTCCGTGGAAATATCTGCCCTGGTATCAATTTATAGGTAACACCTGTAAGTGATATGATATGATATGTGTCTTTCACTTTCTGACTTACTCCAAGTCAAGTGATTACATCTAGACTCATCTACGGTGCTGCAAATGGCATTGTGTGCTTTTTTTCCTTGGCTAATATTCTGTCTTAGCGAGGTACATTTTCTGCAATGTGATTCCCTGAGGGCTGAGGATTAGCTGACCTGGGCAGCCTGACCCTGCCGGCAAGCCCTCCCCAGGTGTGCCTGGGTTGAGGTCAATATAAACAGCACTCCAGGCAGCAATAGCCCCTGCAGCTGTGCCTGACTCCATATTCTCTGCCCCGTCAGCAGTCTCGGGGCTGTGCTGGTGGGAGGGTGTGAGGGTCCACGGCTTTGTGGGTGGCCCGGTGTGAGTGTGGCTCTGCTGGACTTTCTGCAGGAGTTGCCAGGCTGCCACCTGTAAAGAAGAGGATGTGTCACCCATAATTTCCACTGGAGTATCTCTCCGGGCTGAGGTGAGGAAGGAAAAAAAGGAGTGGGGGCCGGGACAGGAGGGGTATCGCAGGCAGGGCAATGGAAAGCTTCCAGAAGAGCGCCCGTTGCCAGGACCATCCTGGGTGACCTGCAGGCACCAAGTTGGCCTGCGTGCTTTCGCTGGTGTGGCTCCACGGCCCTTCTTCTAGGCTTTCAAGCCCTTGTACATATTCAGGTGTTTCACCTGGGAAGGGTGGGAACAGTTCAGCAGCAGCTGGCCTGGGGCTCAGCTCACGTTTACTCACAGAGGCCTCGGCACGGTCCCCCAGCTTTGCAATAAGGACGCTCCTTGCGTGGGCGGGCGGGGCTGCTGGCTCTATGGGAGATGATTCCCCACCTCTGACCAATTTCAAAATTGTTTACCACTGGAGCAAGTGCCTTGGTAGTGTTTTCCTCTGTATAACTGTTAGGTTCAGTTTTTTTTTTCTTTTTTGGTTCAAGTTAGATTTTATTCCTCTTTTATGTATTTATGGATATAAGCATGGAAATAATTCATTCTTATAAATACATCAGTGTGAATGGAAGAACATTTTTTCTGTTTTATTTTTACATTTTATTTTTAAATTTTTGAAATTTAATTTTATTTATTTTTTTTATACAGTAGGTTATTATTAGTTATCTATTTTATGCATAGACATGTATACAGGTCAATCCCAATCTCCCAACTCATCCCACCACCACCACCCCATGGCTTCCCCCACTTTGTGTCCATACGTTTGTTCTCTACCTCTGTGTCTCTATTTCTGCCCTGCAAACCAGTTCATCTGTAGCATTTTTTTAGGTTCCACATATAGGTATTAATATACAATATTTGTTTTTCTCTTTCTGACTTACTTCACTCTGTATGACAGTCTCTAGATCCATCAACTTCTCTACAAATGACCCAGTTTCATTCCTTTTTATGGCTGAGTAATATTCCATTTTATATATGTACCACATCTTTATCCATTCGTCTGTCTGTGGCCATTTAGGTTGCTTCCATTACCTGGCTATTGTAAATAGTGCTGCAATGAACATTGTGGTGAATGTGTCTTTGTGATTTATGGTTTTCTCTGGGTATATGCCCAGAAGTGAGATTGCTGGATCCTATGGTAATTCTGTTTTTAGTTTTTTAAAGGAACCTCCATACTGTTCTCCATAGTGACTGTATCATTTTACATTCCCACCAATAGCAGAAGAGGGTTCCTTTTGTCCACACCCTCCCCAGAATTTGTTGTTTGTAGATTATCTGATGATGCCGATTCTAACAGGTGTGAGGTCTTACCTTATTGTAGTTTTGATTTGCATTTCTCTAATAATTAGTGATGTTGAGCAGCTTTTCATGTGCGTCTTGGCCATCTCTGTGTCTTCTTTGAAGAAACGTCTATTTAGACCTTCTGCCCATTTTTGTATTGGGTTGTTTGTTTTATTAATATTAAGCTGCATGAGCTGTTTATATATATTGGAGATTAAACCTTTGTCCATTGATTCGTTTGTGAATGTTTTCGCCCCTTCTGAGGGTTGCCTTTTTCCATTCCCGTTTTTTTAACAAAGAAAGAAAGAAATCAAAAGAAGCAGAACACTAATGTGCGTGAAATATGCCTCTTGAAACTGTCGTTTTGAAATATGGACGTCTTTTGAATTTTTAGGTCGATATATGACCCCAGGATTTGTTTTCAGGGCAGGTGTCATTTACAGGCCTGTAATGATTTGGAATATCCACTGACCATTAGCGCTGGGATTAAAACTGCTGTTGTGTGAAACGGCCACAAGGTGGCAGCAGTTCTCCCTTACCAAATCTGGTTACTAGGGCAGCAGAGCCTCAATGGAAGTCGCGTTCTAGATTGGAATTTAGAACGGAATGTGCCAGGAGAAAGCCCCTCAAGTTTGTCTCACTACTTCTTGTTCGTGTTTTTAATTTAATTTTTTATTTTTATTACAGCAAGTTTCAGTACAACGTTTAGCTTGTTGTAGGTGTGCAAGAGGTGGTTCTTTTACACATATACATATGTCTGTTCTTCCTGGGATCCTTTTCCCATGTAAGTTATGACAGAATGTTGAGTAGTCTTCTCTTGGTACTCCGTAGGTCTTTGGTGATTATATACGTCTACTGTGTTTGTATATGTCTATTAACCCCAATATCATAATGAATTCAATCCTCACACCTTTCCTTTGGTGAACCATAAGTTTGTTTAATGAATCTGTGATTGCCCTTCTCCGTGGAAATATCTGCCCTGGTATCAATTTATTGGTAACACCTATAAGTGATATGATATGATATGTGTCTTTCACTTTCTGACTTACTCCAAGTCACGTGATTACCTCTAGACTCATCTACGGTGCTGCAAATGGCATTGTGTGCTTTTTTTCCTTGGCGAATATTCTGTCTTAGCGAGGTCCATTTTCTGCAATGTGATTCCCTGAGGGCTGAGGATTAGCTGACCAGGGCTGCCTGACCCTGCAGGCAAGCCCTCCCCAGGTGTGCCTGGGTTGAGGTCAATATAAACAGCACTCCAGGCAGCAATAGCCCCTGCAGCTGTGCCTGACTCCATATTCTCTGCCCCGTCAGCAGTCTCGGGGCTGTGCAGGTGGGAGGGTGTGAGGGTCCACGGCTTTGTGGGTGGCCCGGTGTGAGTGGGGCTCTGCTGGACTTTCTGCAGGAGTTGCCAGGCTGCCACCTGTAAAGAAGAGGATGTGTCACCCATAACTTCCACTGGAGTATCTCTCCGGGCTGAGGTGAGGAAGGAAAAAAAGGAGTGGGGGCCGGGACAGGAGGGGTATCGCAGGCAGGGCAATTGGAAGCTTCCAGAAGAGCGCCCGTGGCCAGGACCATCCTGGGTGACCTGCAGGCACCAAGTTGGCCTGCGTGCTTTCGCTGGTGTGGCTCCACGGCCCTTCTTCTAGGCTTTCAAGCCCTTGTACATATTCAGGTGTTTCACCTGGGAAGGGTGGGAACAGTTCAGCAGCAGCTGCCCTGGGGCTCAGCTCACGTTTACTCACAGAGGCCTCGGCACGGTCCCCCAGCTTTGCAATAAGGACGCTCCTTGCGTGGGCGGGTGGGGCTGCTGGCTGTATGGGAGATGATTCCCCACCTCTGACCAATTTCAGAATTGTTTACCACTGGAGCAAGTGCCTTGGTAGTGTTTTCCTCTGTATAACTGTTAGGTTCAGTTTTTTTTTTTCTTTTTTGGTTCAAGTTAGATTTTATTTCTCTTTTATGTATTTATAGATATAAGCATGGAAATAATTCATTCTTATAAATACATCAGTGTGAATGGAAAAACTTTTTTTCTGTTTTATTTTAACATTTTATTTTTAAAAATTTTGAAATTTAATATTATTTATTTTTTTATACACTAGGTTATTATTAGTTATCTATTTTATGCATAGACATGTATACAGGTCAATCCCAATCTCCCAACTCATCCCACCACCACCACCCCATGGCTTCCCCCACTTTGTGTCCATACGTTTGTTCTCTACCTCTGTGTCTCTATTTCTGCCCTGCAAACCAGTTCATCTGTAGCATTTTTCTAGGTTCCACATATAGGCATTAATATACAATATTTGTTTTTCTCTTTCTGACTTACTTCACTCTGTATGACAGTCTCTAGATCCATCAACTTCTCTACAAATGACCCAGTTTCATTCCTTTTTATGGCTGAGTAATATTCCATTTTATATATGTACCACATCTTTATCCATTCGTCTGTCTGTGGGCATTTAGGTTGCTTCCATTACCTGGCTATTGTAAATAGTGCTGCAATGAACATTGTGGTGAATGTGTCTTTGTGATTTATGGTTTTCTCTGGGTATATGCCCAGAAGTGGGATTGCTGGATCCTATGGTAATTCTCTTTTTAGTTTTTTAAAGGAACCTCCATACTGTTCTCCATAGTGACTGTATCAATTTACATTCCCACCAATAGCGGAAGAGGCTTCCTTTTGTCCACACCCTCCCCAGAATTTGTTGTTTGTAGATTATCTGATGATGCCGATTCTAACAGGTGTGAGGTCTTACCTCATTGTAGTTTTTATTTGCATTTCTCTAATAATTAGTGATGTTGAGCAGCTTTTCATGTGCGTCTTGGCCATCTCTGTGTCTTCTTTGAAGAAACGTCTATTTAGATCTTCTGCCCATTTTTGTATTGGGTTGTTTGTTGTATTAATATTAAGCTGCATGAGCTGTATATATATATTGGAGATTAAACCTTTGTCCATTGATTCGTTTGTGAACGTTTTCGCCCATTCTGAGGGTTACCTTTTTCCATTCCCGTTTTTTTAACAAAGAAAGAAAGAAAGCAAAAGAATCAGAACACTAATGTGCGTGAAATATGTCTCTTGAAACTGTCGTTTTGAAATATGGACGTCTTTTGAATTTTTTGGTCGATATATGACCCCAGGATTTGTTTTCAGGGCAGGTGTCATTTACAGGCCTGTAATGATTTGGAATATCCACTGACCATTAGCGCTGGGATTAAAGCTGCTGTTGTGTGAAACGGCCACAAGGTGGCAGCAGTTCTCCCTTACCAATCTGGTTACTAGGGCAGCAGAGCCTCATTGGAAGTTGTGTTCTAGATTGGAATTTAGAACGGAATGTACCAGGAGAAAGCCCCTCAAGTTTGTCTCACTATTTCTTGTTCGTGTTTTTAATTTAATTTTTTATTTTTTATTACAGCAAGTTTGAGTACAACGTTTAGCTTGTTGTAGGTGTGCAAGAGGTGGTTCTTTACACATATACATATGTCTGTTCTTCCTGGTATCCTTTTCCCATGTACGTTATGACAGAATGTTGAGTAGTCTTCTCTTGGTACTCCGTAGGTCTTTGGTGATTATATATGTCTACTGTGTTTGTATATGTCTGTTAACCCCAATATCGTAATGAATTCAATCCTCTCACCTTTCCTTTGGTGAACCATAAGTTTGTTTAATGAATCTGTGATTGCCCTTCTCCGTGGAAATATCTGCCCTGGTATCAATTTATAGGTAACACCTATAAGTGATATGATATGATATGTGTCTTTCACTTTCTGACTTACTCCAAGTCACGTGATTACCTCTAGACTCATCTACGGTGCTGCAAATGCCATTGTGTGCTTCTTTTCCTTGGCGAATATTCTGTCTTAGCGAGGTCCATTTTCTGCAATGTGATTCCTTGAGGGCTGAGGATTAGCTGACCTGGGCAGCCTGACCCTGCCGGCAAGCCCTCCCCTGGTGTGCCTGGGTTGAGGTCAATATAAACAGCACTCCAGGCAGCAATAGCCCCTGCAGCTGTGCCTGACTCCATATTCTCTGCCCCGTCAGCAGTCTCGGGGCTGTCCTGGTGGGAGGGTGTGAGTGTCCACGGCTTTGTGGGTGGCCCGGTGTGAGTGGGGCTCTGCTGGACTTTCTGCAGGAGTGGCCAGGCTGCCACCTGTATAGAAGAGGATGTGTCACCCATAACTTCCACTGGAATATCTCTCCGGGCTGAGGTGAGGAAGGAAAAAAAGGAGTGGGGACCGGGACAGGAGGGGTATATCAGGCAGGGCAATGGAAAGCTTCCAGAAGAGCGCCCGTGGCCAAGACCATCCTGGCTGACCTGCAGGCACCAAGTTGGCCTGCGTGCTGT
Organism: Mesoplodon bidens; assembly: GCF_964165515.1. NCBI lineage: Eukaryota > Metazoa > Chordata > Mammalia > Artiodactyla > Ziphiidae > Mesoplodon > Mesoplodon bidens. The sequence goes on along the minus strand of NW_027672051.1, from coordinate 66,452 downwards.
TGCTGGTGTGGCTCCACGGCCCTTCCTCTAGGCTTTCAAGCCCTTGTACATATTCAGATGTTTCACATGGGAAGGGTGGGAACAGTTCAGCAGCAGCTGGCCTGGGGCTCAGCTCACGTTTACTCACAGAGGCCTCGGCACGGTCCCCCAGCTTTGCAATAAGGACGCTCCTTGCGTGGGCGGGCGGGGCTGCTGGCTCTATGGGAGATGATTCCCCACCTCTGACCAATTTCAGAATTGTTTCCCACTGGAGCAAGTGCCTTAGTAGTGTTTTCCTCTGTATAACTGTTAGGTTCAGTTTTTTTTTTCTTTTTTTGTTCAAGTTAGATTTTATTCCTCTTTTATGTATTTATGGATATAAGCATGGAAATAATTCATTCTTATAAATACATCAGTGTGAATGGAAGAACATTTTTACTGTTTTATTTTTATATTTTATTTTTAACATTTTTGAAATTTAATTTTATTTATTTTTTTATACACTAGGTTATTATTAGTTATCTATTTTATGCATAGACATGTAAACAGGTCAATCCCAATCTCCCAACTCATCCCACCACCACCACCCCATGGCTTCCCCCACTTTGTGTCCATACGTTTGTTCTCTACCTCTGTGTCTCTATTTCTGCCCTGCAAACCAGTTCATCTGTAGCATTTTTCTAGGTTCCACATATAGGCATTAATATACAATATTTGTTTTTCTCTTTCTGACTTACTTCACTCTGTATGACAGTCTCTAGATCCATTAACTTCTCTACAAATGACTCAGTTTCATTCCTTTTTATGGCTGAGTAATATTCCATTTTATATATGAACCACATCTTTATCCATTCGTCTGTCTGTGGGCATTTAGGTTGCTTCCATTACCTGGCTCTTGTAAATAGTGCTGCAATGAACATTGTGGTGAATGTGTCTCTGTGATTTATGGTTTTCTCTGGGTATATGCCCAGAAGTGGGATTGCTGGATCCTATGGTAATTCTCTTTTTAGTTTTTTAAAGGAACCTCCATACTGTTCTCCATAGTGACTGTATCAATTTACATTCCCACCAATAGCGGAAGAGGGTTCCTTTTGTCCACACCCTCCCCAGAATTTGTTGTTTGTAGATTATCTGATGATGCCGATTCTAACAGGTGTGAGGTCTTACCTCATTGTAGTTTTGATTTGCATTTCTCTAATAATTAGTGATGTTGAGCAGCTTTTCATGTGCGTCTTGGCCATCTCTGTGTCTTCTTTGAAGAAACGTCTATATAGATCTTCTGCCCATTTTTGTATTGGGTTGTTTGTTGTATTAATATTAAGCTGCATGAGCTGTATATATATATATTGGAGATTAAACCTTTGTCCATTGATTCTTTTGTGAACGTTTTCGCCCCTTCTGAGGGTTACCTTTTTCCATTCCCGTTTTTTTAACAAAGAAAGAAAGAAAGCAAAAGACTCAGAACACTAATGTGCGTGAAATATTCCTCTTGAAAATGTCGTTTTGAAATATTGACGTCTTTTGAATTTTTTGGTCGATATATGACCCCAGGATTTGTTTTCAGGGCAGGTGTCATTTACAGGCCTGTAATGATTTGGAATATCCACTGACCATTAGCGCTGGAATTAAAGCTGCTGTTGTGTGAAACGGCCACAAGGTGGCAGCACTTCTCCCTTACCAAATCTGGTTACTAGGGCAGCAGAGCCTCAATGGAAGTCGTGTTCTAGATTGGAATGTAGAAGGGAATGTGCCAGGAGAAAGCCCCTCAAGTTTGTCTCACTACTTCTTGTTCGTGTTTTTAATTTAATTTTTTATTTTTTATTACAGCAAGTTTGAGTACAACGTTTAGCTTGTTGTAGGTGTGCAAGAGGTGGTTCTTTTACACATATACATATGTCTGTTCTTCCTGGGATCCTTTTCCCATGTACATTATGAGAGAATGTTGAGTAGTCTTCTCTTGGTACTCCGTAGGTCTTTGGTGATTATATATGTCTACTGTGTTTGTATATGTCTGTTAACCCCAATATCGTAATGAATTCAATCCTCACAACTTTCCTTTGGTGAACCATAAGTTTGTTTAATGAATCTGTGATTGCCCTTCTCCGTGGAAATATCTGCCCTGGTATCAATTTATAGGTAACACCTATAAGTGATATGATATGATATGTATCTTTCACTTTCTGACTTACTCCAAGTCACGTGATTACCTCTAGAATCATCTACGGTGCTGTAAATGGCATTTTGTGCTTCTTTTCCTTGGCGAATATTCTGTCTTAGCGAGGTCCATTTTCTGCAATGTGATTCCCTGAGGGCTGAGGATTAGCTGACCTGGGCAGCCTGACCCTGCCGGCAAGCCCTCCCCAGGTGTGCCTGGGTTGAGGTCAATATAAACAGCACTCCAGGCAGCAATAGCACCTGCAGCTGTGCCTGACTCCATATTCTCTGCCCCGTCAGCAGTCTCGGGGCTGTGCTGGTGGGAGGGTGTGAGGGTCCACGGCTTTGTGGGTGGCCCGGTGTGAGTGGGGCTCTGCTGGACTTTCTGCAGGAGTTGCCAGGCTGCCACCTGTAAAGAAGAGGATGTGTCACCCATAACTTCCACTGGAGTATCTCTCCGGGCTGAGGTGAGGAAGGAAAAAAAGGAGTGGGGCCCGGGACAGGAGGGGTATCTCAGGCAGGGCAATGGAAAGCTTCCAGAAGAGCGCCCGTGGCCAGGAACATCCTGGCTGACCTGCAGGCACCAAGGTGGCCTGCGTGCTGTCGCTGGTGTGGCTCCACGGCCCTTCCTCTAGGCATTCAAGCCCTTGTACATATTCAGGTGTTTCACCTGGGAAGGGTGGGAACACTTCAGCAGCAGCTGGCCTGGGGCTCAGCTCACGTTTACTCACAGAGGCCTCGGCACGGTCCCCCAGCTTTGCAATAAGGACGCTCCTTGCGTGGGTGGGCGGGGCTGCTGGCTCTATGGGAGATGATTCCCCACCTCTGACCAATTTCAGAATTGTTTACCACTGGAGCAAGTGCCTTGGTAGTGTTTTCCTCTGTATAACTGTTAGGTTCAGTTTTTTTTTCTGTTTTGGTTCAAGTTAGATTTTATTCCTCTTTTATGTATTTATAGATATAAGCATGGAAATAATTCATTCTTATAAATACATCAGTGTGAATGGAAGAACATTGTGTCTGTTTTATTTTTACATTTTATTTTTAAAATTTTTGAAATTTAATTTTATTTATGTTTTTATACAGTAGGTTATTATTAGTTATCTATTTTATGCATAGACATGTATACAGGTCAATCCCAATCTCCCAACTCATCCCACCACCAACACCCCATGGCTTCCCCCACTTTGTGTCCATACGTTTGTTCTCTACCTCTGTGTCTCTATTTCTGCCCTGCAAACCAGTTCATCTGTAGCATTTTTCTAGGTTCCACATATAGGCATTAATATACAATATTTGTTTTTCTCTTTCTGACTTACTTCACTCTGTATGACAGTCTCTAGATCCATCAACTTCTCTACAAATGACCCAGTTTCATTCCTTTTTATGGCTGAGTAATATTCCATTTTATATATGTACCACATCTTTATCCATTCGTCTGTCTGTGGGCATTTAGGTTGCTTCCATTACCTGGCTATTGTAAATAGTGCTGCAATGAACATTGTGGTGAATGTGTCTTTGTGATTTATGGTTTTCTCTGGGTATATGCCCAGAAGTGGGATTGCTGGATCCTATTGTAATTCTGTTTTTAGTTTTTTAAAGAACCTCCATACTGTTCTCCATAGTGACTGTATCAATTTACATTCCCACCAATAGCGGAAGAGGGTTCCTTTTATCCACACCCTCCCCAGAATTTGTTGTTTGTAGATTATCTGATGATGCCGATTCTAACAGGTGTGAGGTCTTACCTCATTGTAGTTTTGATTTGCATTTCTCTAATAATTAGTGATGTTGAGCAGCTTTTCATGTGCGTCTTGGCCATCTCTGTGTCTTCTTTGAAGAAACGTCTATTTAGATCTTCTGCCCATTTTTGTATTGGGTTGTTTGTTTTATTAATATTAAGCTGCATGAGCTGTTTATATATATTGGAGATTAAACCTTTGTCCATTGATTCGTTTGTGAAAGTTTTCGCCCATTCTGAGGGTTGCCTTTTTCCATTCCCGTTTTTTTAACAAAGAAAGAAAGAAATCAAAAGAAGCAGAACACTAATGTGCGTGAAATATGCCTCTTGAAACTGTCGTTTTGAAATATGGACGTCTTTTGAATTTTTTGGTCGATATATGACCCCAGGATTTGTTTTCAGGGCAGGTGTCATTTACAGGCCTGTAATGATTTGGAATATCCACTGACCATTAGCGCTGGGATTAAAGCTGCTGTTGTGTGAAACGGCCACAAGGTGACAGCAGTTCTCCCTTACCAAATCTGGTTACTATGGCAGCAGAGACTCAATGGAAGTCGCGTTCTAGATTGGAATGTAGAACGGAATGTACCAGGAGAAAGCCCCTCAAGTTTTTCTCACTACTTCTTGTTCGTGTTTTTAATTTAATTTTTAATTTTTTATTACAGCAAGTTTGAGTACAACGTTTAGCTTGTTGTAGGTGTGCAAGAGGTGGTTCTTTTACACATATACATATGTCTGTTCTTCCTGGGATCCTTTTCCCATGTTCGTTATGACAGAATGTTGAGTAGTCTTCTCTTGGTACTCCGTAGGTCTTTTGTGATTATATACGTCTACTGTGTTTGTATATGTCTGTTAACCCCAATATCATAATGAATTCAATCCTCACACCTTTCCTTTGGTGAACCATAAGTTTGTTTAATGAATCTTTGATTGCCCTTCTCCGTGGAAATATCTGCCCTGGTATCAATTTATAGGTAACACCTATAAGTGATATGATATGATATGTGTCTTTCACTTTCTGACTTACTCCAAGTCACGTGATTACCTCTAGACTCATCTACGGTGCTGCGAATGGCATTGTGTGCTTTTTTTCCTTGGCTAATATTCTGTCTTAGCGAGGTCCATTTTCTGCAATGTGATTCCCTGAGGGCTGAGGATTAGCTGACCTGGGCAGCCTGACCCTGCCGGCAAGCCCTCCCCAGGTGTGCCTGGGTTGAGGTCAATATAAACAGCACTCCAGGCAGCAATAGCCCCTGCAGCTGTGCCTGACTCCATATTCTCTGCCCCGTCAGCAGTCTCGGGGCTGTGCTGGTGGGAGGGTGTGAGGGTCCATGGCTTTGTGGGTGGCCCGGTGTGAGTGGGGCTCTGCTGGACATTCTGCAGGAGTTGCCAGCCTGCCACCTGTAAAGAAGAGGATGTGTCACCCATAACTTCCACTGGAGTATCTCTCCGGGCTGAGGTGAGGAAGGAAAAAAAGGAGTGGGGGCCGGGACAGGAGGGGTATCTCAGGCAGGGCAATGGAAAGCTTCCAGAAGAGCGCCCGTGGCCAGGACCATCCTGGCTGACCTGCAGGCACCAAGTTGGCCTGCGTGCTTTCGCTGGTGTGGCTCCACGGCCCTTCCTCTAGGCTTTCAAGCCCTTGAACATATTCAGGTGTTTCACCTGGGAAGGGTGGGAACAGTTCAGCAGCAGCTGGCCTGGGGCTCAGCTCACGTTTACTCACAGAGGCCTCGGCACGGTCCCCCAGCTTTGCAATAAGGACGCTCCTTGCGTGGGCGGGTGGGGCTGCTGGCTGTATGGGAGATGATTCCCCACCTCTGACCAATTTCAGAATTGTTTACCACTGGAGCAAGTGCCTTGGTAGTGTTTTCCTCTGTATAACTGTTAGGTTCAGTTTTTTTTTTTCTTTTTTGATTCAAGTTAGATTTTATTCCTCTTTTATGTATTTATAGATATAAGCATGGAAATAATTCATTCTTATAAATACATCAGTGTGAATGGCAGAACTTTTTTTCTGTTTTATTTTTACATTTTATTTTTAGAAATTTTGAAATTTAATTTTATTTATTTTTTTATACACTAGGTTATTATTAGTTACCTATTTTATGCATATACATGTATACAGGTCAATCCCAATCTCCCAACTCATCCCACCACCACCACCCCATGGTTTCCCGCACTTTGTGTCCATACGTTTGTTCTCTACCTCTGTGTCTCTATTTCTGCCCTGCAAACCAGTGCATCTGTAGCATTTTTCTAGGTTCCACATATAGGCATTAATATACAATATTTGTTTTTCTCTTTCTGACTTACTTCACTCTGTATGACAGTCTCTAGATCCATCAACTTCTCTACAAATGACCCAGTTTCATTCCTTTTTATGGCTGAGTAATATTCCATTTTATATATGTACCACATCTTTATCCATTCGTCTGTCTGTGGGCATTTAGGTTGCTTCCATTACCTGGCTATTGTAAATAGTGCTGCAATGAACATTGTGGTGAATGTGTCTTTGTGATTTATGGTTTTCTCTGGGTATATGCCCAGAAGTGGGATTGCTGGATCCTATTGTAATTCTGTTTTTAGTTTTTTAAAGGAACCTCTATACTGTTCTCCATAGTGACTGTATCAATTTACATTCCCACCAATAGCGGAAGAGGCTTCCTTTTGTCCACACCCTCCCCAGAATTTGTTGTTTGTAGATTATCTGATGATGCCGATTCTAACAGGTGTGAGGTCTTACCTCATTGTAGTTTTGATTTGCATTTCCCTAATAATTAGTGATGTTGAGCAGCTTTTCATGTGCGTCTTGGCCATCTCTGTGTCTTCTTTGAAGAAACGTCTATTTAGATCTTCTGCCCATTTTTGTATTGGGTTGTTTGTTGTATTAACATTAAGCAGCATGAGCTGTATATATATATTGGAGATTATACCTTTGTCCATTGATTCGTTTGTGAACGTTTTCGCCCCTTCTGAGGGTTACCTTTTTCCATTCCCGTTTTTTTAACAAAGAAAGAAAGTAAGCAAAAGAATCAGAACACTAATGTGCGTGAAATATGCCTCTTGAAACTGTCGTTTTGAAATATGGACGTCTTTTGAATTTTTAGGTCGATATATGACCCCAGGATTTGTTTTCAGGGCAGGTGTCATTTACAGGCCTGTAATGATTTGGAATATCCACTGACCATTAGCGCTGGGATTAAAGCTGCTGTTGTGTGAAACGGCCACAAGGTGGCAGCAGTTCTCCCTTACCAATCTGGTTACTAGGGCAGCAGAGCCTCATTGGAAGTTGTGTTCTAGATTGGAATTTAGAACGGAATGTACCAGGAGAAAGCCCCTCAAGTTTGTCTCACTATTTCTTGTTCGTGTTTTTAATTTATTTTTTTATTTTTTATTACAGCAAGTTTGAGTACAACGTTTAGCTTGTTGTAGGTGTGCAAGAGGTGGTTCTTTTACACATATACATATGTCTGTTCTTCCTGGGATCCTTTTCCCATGTACGTTATGACAGAATGTTGAGTAGTCTTCTCTTGGTACTCCGTAGGTCTTTGGTGATTATATATGTCTACTGTGTTTGTATATGTCTGTTAACCCCAATATCGTAATGAATTCAATCCTCACACCTTTCCTTTGGTGAACCATAAGTTTGTTTAATGAATCTGTGATTGCCCTTCTCCGTGGAAATATCTGCCCTGGTATCAATTTATAGGTAACACCTATAAGTGATATGATATGATATGTGTCTTTCACTTTCTGACTTACTCCAAGTCACGTGATTACCTCTAGACTCATCTACGGTGCTGCAAATGGCATTGTGTGCTTCTTTTCCTTGGCGAATATTCTGTCTTAGCGAGGTCCATTTTCTGCAATGTGATTCCCTGAGGGCTGAGGATTAGCTGACCTGGGCAGCCTGACCCTGCCGGCAAGCCCTCCCCAGGTGTGCCTGGGTTGAGGTCAATATAAACAGCACTCCAGGCAGCAATAGCCCCTGCAGCTGTGCCTGACTCCATATTCTCTGCCCCGTCAGCAGTCTCGGGGCTGTGCTGGTGGGAGGGTGGGAGGGTCCACGGCTTTGTGGGTGGCCCGGTGTGAGTGGGGCTCTGCTGGACTTTCTGCAGGAGTTGCCAGGCTGCCACCTGTAAAGAAGAGGATGTGTCACCCATAACTTCCACTGGAGTATCTCTCCGGGCTGAGGTGAGGAAGGAAAAAAAGGAGTGGGGGCCGGGACAGGAGGGGTATCTCAGGCAGGGCAATGGAAAGCTTCCAGAAGAGCGCCCGTGGCCAGGACCATCCTGGCTGACCTGCAGGCACCAAGTTGGCCTGCGTGCTTTCGCTGGTGTGGCTCCACGGCCCTTTCTCTAGGCTTTCAAGCCCTTTTACATATTCAGGTGTTTCACCTGGGAAGGGGGGGAACAGTTCAGCAGCAGCTGGCCTGGGGCTCAGCTCACGTTTACTCAGAGAGGCTTCGGCACGGTCCCCCAGCTTTGCAATAAGGACGCTCCTTGCGTGGGTGGGCGGGGCTGCTGGCTCTATGGGAGATGATTCCCCACCTCTGACCAATTTCAGAATTGTTTACCACTGGAGCAAGTGCCTTGGTAGTGTTTTCCTCTGTATAACTGTTAGGTTCAGTTTTTTTTTTCTTTTTTTGTTCAAGTTAGACTTTATTCCTCTTTTATGTATTTATGGATATAAGCATGGAAATAATTCATTCTTATAAATAAATCAGTGTGAATGGAAGAACATTTTTTCTGTTTTATTTTTACATTTTAGTTTTAATATTTTGAAATTTAATTTTATTTATTTTTTTTATACATTAGGTTATTATTAGTTATCTATTTTATGCATAGACATGTATACAGGTCAATCCCAATCTCCCAACTCATCCCATCACCACCACCCCATGGCTTCCCCCACTTTGTGTCCATACGTTTGTTCTCTACCTCTGTGTCTCTATTTCTGCCCTGCATACCAGTTCATCTGTAGCATTTTTCTAGGTTCCACATATAGGCATTAATATACAATATTTGTTTTTCTCTTTCTGACTTACTTCACTCTGTATGACAGTCTCTAGATCCATCAACTTCTCTACAAATGACCCAGTTTCATTCCTTTTTATGGCTGAGTAATATTCCATTTTATATATGTACCACATCTTTATCCATTCATCTGTCTGTGGGCATTTAGGTTGCTTCCATTACCTGGCTATTGTAAATAGTGCTGCAATGAACATTGTGGTTAATGTGTCTCTGTGATTTATGGTTTTCTCTGGGTATATGCCCAGAAGTGGGATTGCTGGATCCTATGGTAATTCTCTTTTTAGTTTTTTAAAGGAACCTCCATACTGTTCTCCATAGTGACTGTATCAATTTACATTCCCACCAATAGCGGAAGAGGGTTCCTTTTGTCCACACCCTCCCCAGAATTTGTTGTTTGTAGATTATCTGATGGTGCCGATTCTAACAGGTGTGAGGTCTTACCTCATTGTAGTTTTTATTTGCATTTCTCTAATAATTAGTGATGTTGAGCAGCTTTTCATGTGCGTCTTGGCCATCTCTGTGTCTTCTTTGAAGAAACGTCTATTTAGATCTTCTGCCCATTTTTGTATTGGGGTGTTTGTTGTATTAATATTAAGCTGCATGAGCTGTATATATATATTGGAGATTAAACCTTTGTCCATTGATTCGTTTGTGAACGTTTTCGCCCCTTCTGAGGGTTACCTTTTTCCATTCCCGTTTTTTTAACAAAGAAAGAAAGTAAGCAAAAGAATCAGAACACTAATGTGCGTGAAATATGCCTCTTGAAACTGTCGTTTTGAAATATGGACGTCTTTTGAATTTTTTGGTCGATATATGACCCCAGGATTTGTTTTCAGGGCAGGTGTCATTTACAGGCCTGTAATGATTTGGAATATCCACTGACCATTAACGCTGGGATTAAAGCTGCTGTTGTGTGAAACGGCCACAAGGTGGCAGCAGTTCTCCCTTACCAAATCTGGTTACTAGGGCAGCAGAGCCTCAATGGAAGTCGCGTTCTAGATTGGAATGTAGAACGGAATGTACCAGGAGAAAGCCCCTCAAGTTTTTCTCACTAGTTCTTGTTCGTGTTTTTAATTTAATTTTTTATTTTTTATTACAGCAAGTTTGAGTACAACGTTTAGCTTGTTGTAGGTGTGCAAGAGGTGGTTCTTTTACACATATACATATGTCTGTTCTTCCTGGGATCCTTTTCCCAAGTTCGTTATGACAGAATGTTGAGTAGTCTTCTCTTGGTACTCCGTAGGTCTTTGGTGATTATATACGTCTACTGTGTTTGTATATGTCTGTTAACCCCAATATCATAATGAATTCAATCCTCACACCTTTCCTTTGGTGAACCATAAGTTTGTTTAATGAATCTGTGATTGCCCTTCTCCGTGGAAATATCTGCCCTGGTATCAATTTATAGGTAACACCTGTAAGTGATATGATATGATATGTGTCTTTCACTTTCTGACTTACTCCAAGTCAAGTGATTACATCTAGACTCATCTACGGTGCTGCAAATGGCATTGTGTGCTTTTTTTCCTTGGCTAATATTCTGTCTTAGCGAGGTACATTTTCTGCAATGTGATTCCCTGAGGGCTGAGGATTAGCTGACCTGGGCAGCCTGACCCTGCCGGCAAGCCCTCCCCAGGTGTGCCTGGGTTGAGGTCAATATAAACAGCACTCCAGGCAGCAATAGCCCCTGCAGCTGTGCCTGACTCCATATTCTCTGCCCCGTCAGCAGTCTCGGGGCTGTGCTGGTGGGAGGGTGTGAGGGTCCACGGCTTTGTGGGTGGCCCGGTGTGAGTGTGGCTCTGCTGGACTTTCTGCAGGAGTTGCCAGGCTGCCACCTGTAAAGAAGAGGATGTGTCACCCATAACTTCCACTGGAGTATCTCTCCGGGCTGAGGTGAGGAAGGAAAAAAAGGAGTGGGGGCCGGGACAGCAGGGGTATCGCAGGCAGGGCAATGGAAAGCTTCCAGAAGAGCGCCCGTTGCCAGGACCATCCTGGGTGACCTGCAGGCACCAAGTTGGCCTGCGTGCTTTCGCTGGTGTGGCTCCACGGCCCTTCTTCTAGGCTTTCAAGCCCTTGTACATATTCAGGTGTTTCACCTGGGAAGGGTGGGAACAGTTCAGCAGCAGCTGGCCTGGGGCTCAGCTCACGTTTACTCACAGAGGCCTCGGCACGGTCCCCCAGCTTTGCAATAAGGACGCTCCTTGCGTGGGCGTGCGGGGCTGCTGGCTCTATGGGAGATGATTCCCCACCTCTGACCAATTTCAAAATTGTTTACCACTGGAGCAAGTGCCTTGGTAGTGTTTTCCTCTGTATAACTGTTAGGTTCAGTTTTTTTTTTCTTTTTTGGTTCAAGTTAGATTTTATTCCTCTTTTATGAATTTACGGATATAAGCATGGAAATAATTCATTCTTATAAATACATCAGTGTGAATGGAAGAACATTTTTTCTGTTTTATTTTTACATTTTATTTTTAAATTTTTGAAATTTAATTTTATTTATTTTTTTTATACAGTAGGTTATTATTAGTTATCTATTTTATGCATAGACATGTATACAGGTCAATCCCAATCTCCCAACTCATCCCACCACCACCACCCCATGGCTTCCCCCACTTTGTGTCCATACGTTTGTTCTCTACCTCTGTGTCTCTATTTCTGCCCTGCAAACCAGTTCATCTGTAGCATTTTTTTAGGTTCCACATATAGGTATTAATATACAATATTTGTTTTTCTCTTTCTGACTTACTTCACTCTGTATGACAGTCTCTAGATCCATCAACTTCTCTACAAATGACCCAGTTTCATTCCTTTTTATGGCTGAGTAATATTCCATTTTATATATGTACCACATCTTTATCCATTCGTCTGTCTGTGGCCATTTAGGTTGCTTCCATTACCTGGCTATTGTAAATAGTGCTGCAATGAACATTGTGGTGAATGTGTCTTTGTGATTTATGGTTTTCTCTGGGTATATGCCCAGAAGTGAGATTGCTGGATCCTATGGTAATTCTGTTTTTAGTTTTTTAAAGGAACCTCCATACTGTTCTCCATAGTGACTGTATCATTTTACATTCCCACCAATAGCAGAAGAGGGTTCCTTTTGTCCACACCCTCCCCAGAATTTGTTGTTTGTAGATTATCTGATGATGCCGATTCTAACAGGTGTGAGGTCTTACCTTATTGTAGTTTTGATTTGCATTTCTCTAATAATTAGTGATGTTGAGCAGCTTTTCATGTGCGTCTTGGCCATCTCTGTGTCTTCTTTGAAGAAACGTCTATTTAGACCTTCTGCCCATTTTTGTATTGGGTTGTTTGTTTTATTAATATTAAGCTGCATGAGCTGTTTATATATATTGGAGATTAAACCTTTGTCCATTGATTCGTTTGTGAAAGTTTTCGCCCGTTCTGAGGGTTGCCTTTTTCCATTCCCGTTTTTTTAACAAAGAAAGAAAGAAATCAAAAGAAGCAGAACACTAATGTGGGTGAAATATGCCTCTTGAAACTGTCGTTTTGAAATATGGACGTCTTTTGAATTTTTAGGTCGATATATGACCCCAGGATTTGTTTTCAGGGCAGGTGTCATTTACAGGCCTGTAATGATTTGGAATATCCACTGACCATTAGCGCTGGGATTAAAACTGCTGTTGTGTGAAACGGCCACAAGGTGGCAGCAGTTCTCCCTTACCAAATCTGGTTACTAGGGCAGCAGAGCCTCAATGGAAGTCGAGTTCTAGATTGGAATTTAGAACGGAATGTGCCAGGAGAAAGCCCCTCAAGTTTGTCTCACTACTTCTTGTTCGTGTTTTTAATTTAATTTTTTATTTTTATTACAGCAAGTTTCAGTACAACGTTTAGCTTGTTGTAGGTGTGCAAGAGGTGGTTCTTTTACACATATACATATGTCTGTTCTTCCTGGGATCCTTTTCCCATGTACGTTATGACAGAATGTTGAGTAGTCTTCTCTTGGTACTCCGTAGGTCTTTGGTGATTATATACGTCTACTGTGTTTGTATATGTCTGTTAACCCCAATATCATAATGAATTCAATCCTCACACCTTTCCTTTGGTGAACCATAAGTTTGTTTAATGAATCTGTGATTGCCCTTCTCCGTGGAAATATCTGCCCTGGTATCAATTTATTGGTAACACCTATAAGTGATATGATATGATATGTGTCTTTCACTTTCTGACTTACTCCAAGTCACGTGATTACCTCTAGACTCATCTACGGTGCTGCAAATGGCATTGTGTGCTTTTTTTCCTTGGCGAATATTCTGTCTTAGCGAGGTCCATTTTCTGCAATGTGATTCCCTGAGGGCTGAGGATTAGCTGACCAGGGCTGCCTGACCCTGCAGGCAAGCCCTCCCCAGGTGTGCCTGGGTTGAGGTCAATATAAACAGCACTCCAGGCAGCAATAGCCCCTGCAGCTGTGCCTGACTCCATATTCTCTGCCCCGTCAGCAGTCTCGGGGCTGTGCAGGTGGGAGGGTGTGAGGGTCCACGGCTTTGTGGGTGGCCCGGTGTGAGTGGGGCTCTGCTGGACTTTCTGCAGGAGTTGCCAGGCTGCCACCTGTAAAGAAGAGGATGTGTCACCCATAACTTCCACTGGAGTATCTCTCCGGGCTGAGGTGAGGAAGGAAAAAAAGGAGTGGGGGCCGGGACAGGAGGGGTATCGCAGGCAGGGCAATGGAAAGCTTCCAGAAGAGCGCCCGTGGCCAGGACCATCCTGGGTGACCTGCAGGCACCAAGTTGGCCTGCGTGCTTTCGCTGGTGTGGCTCCACGGCCCTTCTTCTAGGCTTTCAAGCCCTTGTACATATTCAGGTGTTTCACCTGGGAAGGGTGGGAACAGTTCAGCAGCAGCTGCCCTGGGGCTCAGCTCACGTTTACTCACAGAGGCCTCGGCACGGTCCCCCAGCTTTGCAATAAGGACGCTCCTTGCGTGGGCGGGTGGGGCTGCTGGCTGTATGGGAGATGATTCCCCACCTCTGACCAATTTCAGAATTGTTTACCACTGGAGCAAGTGCCTTGGTAGTGTTTTCCTCTGTATAACTGTTAGGTTCAGTTTTTTTTTTTTCTTTTTTGGTTCAAGTTAGATTTTATTCCTCTTTTATGTATTTATAGATATAAGCATGGAAATAATTCATTCTTATAAATACATCAGTGTGAATGGAAAAACTTTTTTTCTGTTTTATTTTAACATTTTATTTTTAAAAATTTTGAAATTTAATATTATTTATTTTTTTATACACTAGGTTATTATTAGTTATCTATTTTATGCATAGACATGTATACAGGTCAATCCCAATCTCCCAACTCATCCCACCACCACCACCCCATGGCTTCCCCCACTTTGTGTCCATACGTTTGTTCTCTACCTCTGTGTCTCTATTTCTGCCCTGCAAACCAGTTCATCTGTAGCATTTTTCTAGGTCCCACATATAGGCATTAATATACAATATTTGTTTTTCTCTTTCTGACTTACTTCACTCTGTATGACAGTCTCTAGATCCATCAACTTCTCTACAAATGACCCAGTTTCATTCCTTTTTATGGCTGAGTAATATAACATTTTATATATGTACCACATCTTTATCCATTCGTCTGTCTGTGGGCATTTAGGTTGCTTCCATTACCTGGCTATTGTAAATAGTGCTGCAATGAACATTGTGGTGAATGTGTCTTTGTGATTTATGGTTTTCTCTGGGTATATGCCCAGAAGTGGGATTGCTGGATCCTATGGTAATTCTGTTTTTAGTTTTTTAAAGGAACCTCCATACTGTTCTCCATAGTGACTGTATCAATTTACATTCCCACCAATAGCGGAAGAGGCTTCCTTTTGTCCACACCCTCCCCAGAATTTGTTGTTTGTACATTATCTGATGATGCCGATTCTAACAGGTGTGAGGTCTTACCTCATTGTAGTTTTTATTTGCATTTCTCTAATAATTAGTGATGTTGAGCAGCTTTTCATGTGCGTCTTGGCCATCTCTGTGTCTTCTTTGAAGAAACGTCTATTTAGATCTTCTGCCCATTTTTGTATTGGGTTGTTTGTTGTATTAATATTAAGCTGCATGAGCTGTATATATATATTGGAGATTAAACCTTTGTCCATTGATTCGTTTGTGAACGTTTTCGCCCATTCTGAGGGTTACCTTTTTCCATTCCCGTTTTTTTAACAAAGAAAGAAAGAAAGCAAAAGAATCAGAACACTAATGTGCGTGAAATATGTCTCTTGAAACTGTCGTTTAGAAATATGGACGTCTTTTGAATTTTTTGGTCGATATATGACCCCAGGATTTGTTTTCAGGGCAGGTGTCATTTACAGGCCTGTAATGATTTGGAATATCCACTGACCATTAGCGCTGGGATTAAAGCTGCTGTTGTGTGAAACGGCCACAAGGTGGCAGCAGTTCTCCCTTACCAATCTGGTTACTAGGGCAGCAGAGCCTCATTGGAAGTTGTGTTCTAGATTGGAATTTAGAACGGAATGTACCAGGAGAAAGCCCCTCAAGTTTGTCTCACTATTTCTTGTTCGTGTTTTTAATTTAATTTTTTATTTTTTATTACAGCAAGTTTGAGTACAACGTTTAGCTTGTTGTAGGTGTGCAAGAGGTGGTTCTTTACACATATACATATGTCTGTTCTTCCTGGGATCCTTTTCCCATGTACGTTATGACAGAATGTTGAGTAGTCTTCTCTTGGTACTCCGTAGGTCTTTGGTGATTATATATGTCTACTGTGTTTGTATATGTCTGTTAACCCCAATATCGTAATGAATTCAATCCTCTCACCTTTCCTTTGGTGAACCATAAGTTTGTTTAATGAATCTGTGATTGCCCTTCTCCGTGGAAATATCTGCCCTGGTATCAATTTATAGGTAACACCTATAAGTGATATGATATGATATGTGTCTTTCACTTTCTGACTTACTCCAAGTCACGTGATTACCTCTAGACTCATCTACGGTGCTGCAAATGCCATTGTGTGCTTCTTTTCCTTGGCGAATATTCTGTCTTAGCGAGGTCCATTTTCTGCAATGTGATTCCTTGAGGGCTGAGGATTAGCTGACCTGGGCAGCCTGACCCTGCCGGCAAGCCCTCCCCTGGTGTGCCTGGGTTGAGGTCAATATAAACAGCACTCCAGGCAGCAATAGCCCCTGCAGCTGTGCCTGACTCCATATTCTCTGCCCCGTCAGCAGTCTCGGGGCTGTGCTGGTGGGAGGGTGTGAGTGTCCACGGCTTTGTGGGTGGCCCGGTGTGAGTGGGGCTCTGCTGGACTTTCTGCAGGAGTGGCCAGGCTGCCACCTGTATAGAAGAGGATGTGTCACCCATAACTTCCACTGGAATATCTCTCCGGGCTGAGGTGAGGAAGGAAAAAAAGGAGTGGGGACCGGGACAGGAGGGGTATATCAGGCAGGGCAATGGAAAGCTTCCAGAAGAGCGCCCGTGGCCAAGACCATCCTGGCTGACCTGCAGGCACCAAGTTGGCCTGCGTGCTGTTGCTGGTGTGGCTCCACGGCCCTTCCTCTAGGCTTTCAAGCCCTTGTACATATTCAGATGTTTCACATGGGAAGGGTGGGAACAGTTCAGCAGCAGCTGGCCTGGGGCTCAGCTCACGTTTACTCACAGAGGCCTCGGCACGGTCCCCCAGCTTTGCAATAAGGACGCTCCTTGCGTGGGCGGGCGGGGCTGCTGGCTCTATGGGAGATGATTCCCCACCTCTGACCAATTTCAGAATTGTTTCCCACTGGAGCAAGTGCCTTAGTAGTGTTTTCCTCTGTATAACTGTTAGGTTCAGTTTTTTTTTTCTTTTTTTGTTCAAGTTAGATTTTATTCCTCTTTTATGTATTTATGGATATAAGCATGGAAATAATTCATTCTTATAAATACATCAGTGTGAATGGAAGAACATTTTTACTGTTTTATTTTTATATTTTATTTTTAACATTTTTGAAATTTAATTTTATTTATTTTTTTATACACTAGGTTATTATTAGTTATCTATTTTATGCATAGACATGTAAACAGGTCAATCCCAATCTCCCAACTCATCCCACCACCACCACCCCATGGCTTCCCCCACTTTGTGTCCATACGTTTGTTCTCTACCTCTGTGTCTCTATTTCTGCCCTGCAAACCAGTTCATCTATAGCATTTTTCTAGGTTCCACATATAGGCATTAATATACAATATTTGTTTTTCTCTTTCTGACTTACTTCACTCTGTATGACAGTCTCTAGATCCATTAACTTCTCTACAAATGACTCAGTTTCATTCCTTTTTATGGCTGAGTAATATTCCATTTTATATATGAACCACATCTTTATCCATTCGTCTGTCTGTGGGCATTTAGGTTGCTTCCATTACCTGGCTCTTGTAAATAGTGCTGCAATGAACATTGTGGTGAATGTGTCTCTGTGATTTATGGTTTTCTCTGGGTATATGCCCAGAAGTGGGATTGCTGGATCCTATGGTAATTCTCTTTTTAGTTTTTTAAAGGAACCTCCATACTGTTCTCCATAGTGACTGTATCAATTTACATTCCCACCAATAGCGGAAGAGGGTTCCTTTTGTCCACACCCTCCCCAGAATTTGTTGTTTGTAGATTATCTGATGATGCCGATTCTAACAGGTGTGAGGTCTTACCTCATTGTAGTTTTGATCTGCATTTCTCTAATAATTAGTGATGTTGAGCAGCTTTTCATGTGCGTCTTGGCCATCTCTGTGTCTTCTTTGAAGAAACGTCTATATAGATCTTCTGCCCATTTTTGTATTGGGTTGTTTGTTGTATTAATATTAAGCTGCATGAGCTGTATATATATATATTGGAGATTAAACCTTTGTCCATTGATTCTTTTGTGAACGTTTTCGCCCCTTCTGAGGGTTACCTTTTTCCATTCCCGTTTTTTTAACAAAGAAAGAAAGAAAGCAAAAGACTCAGAACACTAATGTGCGTGAAATATTCCTCTTGAAAATGTCGTTTTGAAATATTGACGTCTTTTGAATTTTTTGGTCGATATATGACCCCAGGATTTGTTTTCAGGGCAGGTGTCATTTACAGGCCTGTAATGATTTGGAATATCCACTGACCATTAGCGCTGGAATTAAAGCTGCTGTTGTGTGAAACGGCCACAAGGTGGCAGCACTTCTCCCTTACCAAATCTGGTTACTAGGGCAGCAGAGCCTCAATGGAAGTCGTGTTCTAGATTGGAATGTAGAAGGGAATGTGCCAGGAGAAAGCCCCTCAAGTTTGTCTCACTACTTCTTGTTCGTGTTTTTAATTTAATTTTTTATTTTTTATTACAGCAAGTTTGAGTACAACGTTTAGCTTGTTGTAGGTGTGCAAGAGGTGGTTCTTTTACACATATACATATGTCTGTTCTTCCTGGGATCCTTTTCCCATGTACATTATGAGAGAATGTTGAGTAGTCTTCTCTTGGTACTCCGTAGGTCTTTGGTGATTATATATGTCTACTGTGTTTGTATATGTCTGTTAACCCCAATATCGTAATGAATTCAATCCTCACAACTTTCCTTTGGTGAACCATAAGTTTGTTTAATGAATCTGTGATTGCCCTTCTCCGTGGAAATATCTGCCCTGGTATCAATTTATAGGTAACACCTATAAGTGATATGATATGATATGTGTCTTTCACATTCTGACTTACTCCAAGTCACGTGATTACCTCTAGAATCATCTACGGTGCTGTAAATGGCATTTTGTGCTTCTTTTCCTTGGCGAATATTCTGTCTTAGCGAGGTCCATTTTCTGCAATGTGATTCCCTGAGGGCTGAGGATTAGCTGACCTGGGCAGCCTGACCCTGCCGGCAAGCCCTCCCCAGGTGTGCCTGGGTTGAGGTCAATATAAACAGCACTCCAGGCAGCAATAGCACCTGCAGCTGTGCCTGACTCCATATTCTCTGCCCCGTCAGCAGTCTCGGGGCTGTGCTGGTGGGAGGGTGTGAGGGTCCACGGCTTTGTGGGTGGCCCGGTGTGAGTGGGGCTCTGCTGGACTTTCTGCAGGAGTTGCCAGGCTGCCACCTGTAAAGAAGAGGATGTGTCACCCATAACTTCCACTGGAGTATCTCTCCGGGCTGAGGTGAGGAAGGAAAAAAAGGAGTGGGGCCCGGGACAGGAGGGGTATCTCAGGCAGGGCAATGGAAAGCTTCCAGAAGAGCGCCCGTGGCCAGGAACATCCTGGCTGACCTGCAGGCACCAAGGTGGCCTGCGTGCTGTCGCTGGTGTGGCTCCACGGCCCTTCCTCTAGGCATTCAAGCCCTTGTACATATTCAGGTGTTTCACCTGGGAAGGGTGGGAACACTTCAGCAGCAGCTGGCCTGGGGCTCAGCTCACGTTTACTCACAGAGGCCTCGGCACGGTCCCCCAGCTTTGCAATAAGGACGCTCCTTGCGTGGGTGGGCGGGGCTGCTGGCTCTATGGGAGATGATTCCCCACCTCTGACCAATTTCAGAATTGTTTACCACTGGAGCAAGTGCCTTGGTAGTGTTTTCCTCTGTATAACTGTTAGGTTCAGTTTTTTTTTCTGTTTTGGTTCAAGTTAGATTTTATTCCTCTTTTATGTATTTATAGATATAAGCATGGAAATAATTCATTCTTATAAATACATCAGTGTGAATGGAAGAACATTGTGTCTGTTTTATTTTTACATTTTATTTTTAAAATTTTTGAAATTTAATTTTATTTATTTTTTTATACAGTAGGTTATTATTAGTTATCTATTTTATGCATAGACATGTATACAGGTCAATCCCAATCTCCCAACTCATCCCACCACCAACACCCCATGGCTTCCCCCACTTTGTGTCCATACGTTTGTTCTCTACCTCTGTGTCTCTATTTCTGCCCTGCAAACCAGTTCATCTGTAGCATTTTTCTAGGTTCCACATATAGGCATTAATATACAATATTTGTTTTTCTCTTTCTGACTTACTTCACTCTGTATGACAGTCTCTAGATCCATCAACTTCTCTACAAATGACCCAGTTTCATTCCTTTTTATGGCTGAGTAATATTCCATTTTATATATGTACCACATCTTTATCCATTCGTCTGTCTGTGGGCATTTAGGTTGCTTCCATTACCTGGCTATTGTAAATAGTGCTGCAATGAACATTGTGGTGAAAGTGTCTTTGTGATTTATGGTTTTCTCTGGGTATATGCCCAGAAGTGGGATTGCTGGATCCTATTGTAATTCTGTTTTTAGTTTTTTAAAGAACCTCCATACTGTTCTCCATAGTGACTGTATCAATTTACATTCCCACCAATAGCGGAAGAGGGTTCCTTTTATCCACACCCTCCCCTGAATTTGTTGTTTGTAGATTATCTGATGATGCCGATTCTAACAGGTGTGAGGTCTTACCTCATTGTAGTTTTGATTTGCATTTCTCTAATAATTAGTGATGTTGAGCAGCTTTTCATGTGCGTCTTGGCCATCTCTGTGTCTTCTTTGAAGAAACGTCTATTTAGATCTTCTGCCCATTTTTGTATTGGGTTGTTTGTTTTATTAATATTAAGCTGCATGAGCTGTTTATATATATTGGAGATTAAACCTTTGTCCATTGATTCGTTTGTGAAAGTTTTCGCCCATTCTGAGGGTTGCCTTTTTCCATTCCCGTTTTTTTAACAAAGAAAGAAAGAAATCAAAAGAAGCAGAACACTAATGTGCGTGAAATATGCCTCTTGAAACTGTCGTTTTGAAATATGGACGTCTTTTGAATTTTTTGGTCGATATATGACCCCAGGATTTGTTTTCAGGGCAGGTGTCATTTACAGGCCTGTAATGATTTGGAATATCCACTGACCATTAGCGCTGGGATTAAAGCTGCTGTTGTGTGAAACGGCCACAAGGTGACAGCAGTTCTCCCTTACCAAATCTGGTTACTATGGCAGCAGAGACTCAATGGAAGTCGCGTTCTAGATTGGAATGTAGAACGGAATGTACCAGGAGAAAGCCCCTCAAGTTTTTCTCACTACTTCTTGTTCGTGTTTTTAATTTAATTTTTTATTTTTTATTACAGCAAGTTTGAGTACAACGTTTAGCTTGTTGTAGGTGTGCAAGAGGTGGTTCTTTTACACATATACATATGTCTGTTCTTCCTGGGATCCTTTTCCCATGTTCGTTATGACAGAATGTTGAGTAGTCTTCTCTTGGTACTCCGTAGGTCTTTTGTGATTATATACGTCTACTGTGTTTGTATATGTCTGTTAACCCCAATATCATAATGAATTCAATCCTCACACCTTTCCTTTGGTGAACCATAAGTTTGTTTAATGAATCTTTGATTGCCCTTCTCCGTGGAAATATCTGCCCTGGTATCAATTTATAGGTAACACCTATAAGTGATATGATATGATATGTGTCTTTCACTTTCTGACTTACTCCAAGTCACGTGATTACCTCTAGACTCATCTACGGTGCTGCGAATGGCATTGTGTGCTTTTTTTCCTTGGCTAATATTCTGTCTTAGCGAGGTCCATTTTCTGCAATGTGATTCCCTGAGGGCTGAGGATTAGCTGACCTGGGCAGCCTGACCCTGCCGGCAAGCCCTCCCCAGGTGTGCCTGGGTTGAGGTCAATATAAACAGCACTCCAGGCAGCAATAGCCCCTGCAGCTGTGCCTGACTCCATATTCTCTGCCCCGTCAGCAGTCTCGGGGCTGTGCTGGTGGGAGGGTGTGAGGGTCCATGGCTTTGTGGGTGGCCCGGTGTGAGTGGGGCTCTGCTGGACATTCTGCAGGAGTTGCCAGCCTGCCACCTGTAAAGAAGAGGATGTGTCACCCATAACTTCCACTGGAGTATCTCTCCGGGCTGAGGTGAGGAAGGAAAAAAAGGAGTGGGGGCCGGGACAGGAGGGGTATCTCAGGCAGGGCAATGGAAAGCTTCCAGAAGAGCGCCCGTGGCCAGGACCATCCTGGCTGACCTGCAGGCACCAAGTTGGCCTGCGTGCTTTCGCTGGTGTGGCTCCACGGCCCTTCCTCTAGGCTTTCAAGCCCTTGAACATATTCAGGTGTTTCACCTGGGAAGGGTGGGAACAGTTCAGCAGCAGCTGGCCTGGGGCTCAGCTCACGTTTACTCACAGAGGCCTCGGCACGGTCCCCCAGCTTTGCAATAAGGACGCTCCTTGCGTGGGCGGGTGGGGCTGCTGGCTGTATGGGAGATGATTCCCCACCTCTGACCAATTTCAGAATTGTTTACCACTGGAGCAAGTGCCTTGGTAGTGTTTTCCTCTGTATAACTGTTAGGTTCAGTTTTTTTTTTTCTTTTTTGATTCAAGTTAGATTTTATTCCTCTTTTATGTATTTATAGATATAAGCATGGAAATAATTCATTCTTATAAATACATCAGTGTGAATGGCAGAACTTTTTTTCTGTTTTATTTTTACATTTTATTTTTAGAAATTTTGAAATTTAATTTTATTTATTTTTTTATACACTAGGTTATTATTAGTTACCTATTTTATGCATATACATGTATACAGGTCAATCCCAATCTCCCAACTCATCCCACCACCACCACCCCATGGTTTCCCGCACTTTGTGTCCATACGTTTGTTCTCTACCTCTGTGTCTCTATTTCTGCCCTGCAAACCAGTGCATCTGTAGCATTTTTCTAGGTTCCACATATAGGCATTAATATACAATATTTGTTTTTCCCTTTCTGACTTACTTCACTCTGTATGACAGTCTCTAGATCCATCAACTTCTCTACAAATGACCCAGTTTCATTCCTTTTTATGGCTGAGTAATATTCCATTTTATATATGTACCACATCTTTATCCATTCGTCTGTCTGTGGGCATTTAGGTTGCTTCCATTACCTGGCTATTGTAAATAGTGCTGCAATGAACATTGTGGTGAATGTGTCTTTGTGATTTATGGTTTTCTCTGGGTATATGCCCAGAAGTGGGATTGCTGGATCCTATTGTAATTCTGTTTTTAGTTTTTTAAAGGAACCTCTATACTGTTCTCCATAGTGACTGTATCAATTTACATTCCCACCAATAGCGGAAGAGGCTTCCTTTTGTCCACACCCTCCCCAGAATTTGTTGTTTGTAGATTATCTGATGATGCCGATTCTAACAGGTGTGAGGTCTTACCTCATTGTAGTTTTGATTTGCATTTCCCTAATAATTAGTGATGTTGAGCAGCTTTTCATGTGCGTCTTGGCCATCTCTGTGTCTTCTTTGAAGAAACGTCTATTTAGATCTTCTGCCCATTTTTGTATTGGGTTGTTTGTTGTATTAACATTAAGCAGCATGAGCTGTATATATATATTGGAGATTATACCTTTGTCCATTGATTCGTTTGTGAACGTTTTCGCCCCTTCTGAGGGTTACCTTTTTCCATTCCCGTTTTTTTAACAAAGAAAGAAAGTAAGCAAAAGAATCAGAACACTAATGTGCGTGAAATATGCCTCTTGAAACTGTCGTTTTGAAATATGGACGTCTTTTGAATTTTTAGGTCGATATATGACCCCAGGATTTGTTTTCAGGGCAGGTGTCATTTACAGGCCTGTAATGATTTGGAATATCCACTGACCATTAGCGCTGGGATTAAAGCTGCTGTTGTGTGAAACGGCCACAAGGTGGCAGCAGTTCTCCCTTACCAATCTGGTTACTAGGGCAGCAAAGCCTCATTGGAAGTTGTGTTCTAGATTGGAATTTAGAACGGAATGTACCAGGAGAAAGCCCCTCAAGTTTGTCTCACTATTTCTTGTTCGTGTTTTTAATTTATTTTTTTATTTTTTATTACAGCAAGTTTGAGTACAACGTTTAGCTTGTTGTAGGTGTGCAAGAGGTGGTTCTTTTACACATATACATATGTCTGTTCTTCCTGGGATCCTTTTCCCATGTACGTTATGACAGAATGTTGAGTAGTCTTCTCTTGGTACTCCGTAGGTCTTTGGTGATTATATATGTCTACTGTGTTTGTATATGTCTGTTAACCCCAATATCGTAATGAATTCAATCCTCACACCTTTCCTTTGGTGAACCATAAGTTTGTTTAATGAATCTGTGATTGCCCTTCTCCGTGGAAATATCTGCCCTGGTATCAATTTATAGGTAACACCTATAAGTGATATGATATGATATGTGTCTTTCACTTTCTGACTTACTCCAAGTCACGTGATTACCTCTAGACTCATCTACGGTGCTGCAAATGGCATTGTGTGCTTCTTTTCCTTGGCGAATATTCTGTCTTAGCGAGGTCCATTTTCTGCAATGTGATTCCCTGAGGGCTGAGGATTAGCTGACCTGGGCAGCCTGACCCTGCCGGCAAGCCCTCCCCAGGTGTGCCTGGGTTGAGGTCAATATAAACAGCACTCCAGGCAGCAATAGCCCCTGCAGCTGTGCCTGACTCCATATTCTCTGCCCCGTCAGCAGTCTCGGGGCTGTGCTGGTGGGAGGGTGGGAGGGTCCACGGCTTTGTGGGTGGCCCGGTGTGAGTGGGGCTCTGCTGGACTTTCTGCAGGAGTTGCCAGGCTGCCACCTGTAAAGAAGAGGATGTGTCACCCATAACTTCCACTGGAGTATCTCTCCGGGCTGAGGTGAGGAAGGAAAAAAAGGAGTGGGGGCCGGGACAGGAGGGGTATCTCAGGCAGGGCAATGGAAAGCTTCCAGAAGAGCGCCCGTGGCCAGGACCATCCTGGCTGACCTGCAGGCACCAAGTTGGCCTGCGTGCTTTCGCTGGTGTGGCTCCACGGCCCTTTCTCTAGGCTTTCAAGCCCTTTTACATATTCAGGTGTTTCACCTGGGAAGGGGGGGAACAGTTCAGCAGCAGCTGGCCTGGGGCTCAGCTCACGTTTACTCAGAGAGGCTTCGGCACGGTCCCCCAGCTTTGCAATAAGGACGCTCCTTGCGTGGGTGGGCGGGGCTGCTGGCTCTATGGGAGATGATTCCCCACCTCTGACCAATTTCAGAATTGTTTACCACTGGAGCAAGTGCCTTGGTAGTGTTTTCCTCTGTATAACTGTTAGGTTCAGTTTTTTTTTTCTTTTTTTGTTCAAGTTAGATTTTATTCCTCTTTTATGTATTTATGGATATAAGCATGGAAATAATTCATTCTTATAAATAAATCAGTGTGAATGGAAGAACATTTTTTCTGTTTTATTTTTACATTTTAGTTTTAAAATTTTGAAATTTAATTTTATTTATTTTTTTTATACATTAGGTTATTATTAGTTATCTATTTTATGCATAGACATGTATACAGGTCAATCCCAATCTCCCAACTCATCCCATCACCACCACCCCATGGCTTCCCCCACTTTGTGTCCATACGTTTGTTCTCTACCTCTGTGTCTCTATTTCTGCCCTGCATACCAGTTCATCTGTAGCATTTTTCTAGGTTCCACATATAGGCATTAATATACAATATTTGTTTTTCTCTTTCTGACTTACTTCACTCTGTATGACAGTCTCTAGATCCATCAACTTCTCTACAAATGACCCAGTTTCATTCCTTTTTATGGCTGAGTAATATTCCATTTTATATATGTACCACATCTTTATCCATTCATCTGTCTGTGGGCATTTAGGTTGCTTCCATTACCTGGCTATTGTAAATAGTGCTGCAATGAACATTGTGGTTAATGTGTCTCTGTGATTTATGGTTTTCTCTGGGTATATGCCCAGAAGTGGGATTGCTGGATCCTATGGTAATTCTCTTTTTAGTTTTTTAAAGGAACCTCCATACTGTTCTCCATAGTGACTGTATCAATTTACATTCCCACCAATAGCGGAAGAGGGTTCCTTTTGTCCACACCCTCCCCAGAATTTGTTGTTTGTAGATTATCTGATGGTGCCGATTCTAACAGGTGTGAGGTCTTACCTCATTGTAGTTTTTATTTGCATTTCTCTAATAATTAGTGATGTTGAGCAGCTTTTCATGTGCGTCTTGGCCATCTCTGTGTCTTCTTTGAAGAAACGTCTATTTAGATCTTCTGCCCATTTTTGTATTGGGGTGTTTGTTGTATTAATATTAAGCTGCATGAGCTGTATATATATATTGGAGATTAAACCTTTGTCCATTGATTCGTTTGTGAACGTTTTCGCCCCTTCTGAGGGTTACCTTTTTCCATTCCCGTTTTTTTAACAAAGAAAGAAAGTAAGCAAAAGAATCAGAACACTAATGTGCGTGAAATATGCCTCTTGAAACTGTCGTTTTGAAATATGGACGTCTTTTGAATTTTTTGGTCGATATATGACCCCAGGATTTGTTTTCAGGGCAGGTGTCATTTACAGGCCTGTAATGATTTGGAATATCCACTGACCATTAGCGCTGGGATTAAAGCTGCTGTTCTGTGAAACGGCCACAAGGTGGCAGCAGTTCTCCCTTACCAAATCTGGTTACTAGGGCAGCAGAGCCTCAATGGAAGTCGCGTTCTAGATTGGAATGTAGAACGGAATGTGCCAGGAGAAAGCCCCTCAAGTTTGTCTCACTACATCTTGTTCGTGTTTTTAATTTAATTTTTTATTTTTTATTACAGCAAGTTTGAGTACAACGTTTAGCTTGTTGTAGGTGTGCAAGAGGTCGTTCTTTTACACATATACATATGTCTGTTCTTCCTGGGATCCTTTTCCCATGTACGTTATGACAGAATGTTGAGTAGTCTTCTCTTGATACTCCGTAGGTCTTTGGTGATTATATATGTCTACTGTGTTTGTATATGTCTGTTAACCCCAATATCGTAATGAATTCAATCCTCACACCTTTCCTTTGGTGAACCATAAGTTTGTTTAATGAATCTGTGATTGCCCTTCTCCGTGGAAATATCTGCCCTGGTATCAATTTATAGGTAACACCTATAAGTGATATGATATGATATGTGTCTTTCACTTTCTGACTTACTCCAAGTCACGTGATTACCTCTAGACTCATCTACGGTGCTGCAAATGGCATTGTGTGCTTCTTTTCCTTGGCGAATATTCTGTCTTAGCGAGGTCCATTTTCTGCAATGTGATTCCCTGAGGGCTGAGGATTAGCTGACCTGGGCAGCCTGACCCTGCCGGCAAGCCCTCCCCAGGTGTGCCTGGGTTGAGGTCAATATAAACAGCACTCCAGGCAGCAATAGCCCCTGCAGCTGTGCCTGACTCCATATTCTCTGCCCCGTCAGCAGTCTCGGGGCTGTGCTGGTGGGAGGGTGTGAGGGTCCACGGCTTTGTGGGTGGCCCGGTGTGAGTGGGGCTCTGCTGGACTTTCTGCAGGAGTTGCCAGGCTGCCACCTGTAAAGAAGAGGATGTGTCACCCATAAATTCCACTGGAATATCTCTCCGGGCTGAGGTGAGGAAAGAAAAAAAGGAGTGGGGGCCTGGACAGGAGGGGTATCTCAGGCAGGGCCATGGAAAGCTTCCAGAAGAGCGCCCGTGGCCAGGACCATCCTGGCTGACCTGCAGGCACCAAGGAGGCCTGCGTGCTGTCGCTGGTGTGGCTCCACGGCCCTTCCTCTAGGCTTTCAAGCCCTTGTACATATTCAGGTGTTTCACCTGGGAAGGGTGGGAACAGTTCAGCAGTAGCTTGCCTGGGGCTCAGCTCACATTTACTCACAGAGGCCTCGGCACGGTCCCCCAGCTTTGCAATAAGGACGCTCCTTGCGTGGGTGGGCGGGGCTGCTGGCTCTATGGGAGATGATTCCCCACCTCTGACCAATTTCAGAATTGTTTACCACTGGAGCAAGTGCCTTGGTAGTGTTTTCCTCTGTATAACTGTTAGGTTCAGTTTTTTTTCTTTTTTGGTTCAAGTTAGATTTTATTCCTCTTTTATGTATTTATAGATATAAGCATGGAAATAATTCATTCTTATAAATACATCAGTGTGAATGGAAGAACATTGTTTTTGTTTTATTTTTACATTTTATTTTTAAAATTTTTGAAATTTAATTTTATTTATTTTTTTTATACAGTAGGTTATTATTAGTTATCTATTTTATGCATAGACATGTATACAGGTCAATCCCAATCTCCCAACTCATCCCACCACCACCACCCCATGGCTTCCCCCACTTTGTGTCCATACGTTTGTTCTCTACCTCTGTGTCTCTATTTCTGCCCTGCAAACCAGTTCACCTGTAGCATTTTTCTAGGTTCCACATATAGGCATTAATATACAATATTTGTTTTTCTCTTTCTGACTTACTTCACTCTGTATGACAGTCTCTAGATCCATCAACTTCTCTACAAATGACCCAGTTTCATTCCTTTTTATGGCTGAGTAATATTCCATTTTATATATGTACCACATCTTTATCCATTCGTCTGTCTGTGGGCATTTAGGTTGCTTCCATTACCTGGCTATTGTAAATAGTGCTGCAATGAACATTGTGGTGAATGTGTCTTTGTGATTTATGGTTTTCTCTGGGTATATGCCCAGAAGTGGGATTGCTGGATCCTATGGTAATTCTCTTTTTAGTTTTTTAAAGAACCTCCATACTGTTCTCCATAGTGACTGTATCAATTTACATTCCCACCAATAGCGGAAGAGGGTTCCTTTTGTCCACACCCTCCCCAGAATTTGTTGTTTGTAGATTATCTGATGATGCCGATTCTAACAGGTGTGACGTCTTACCTCATTGTAGATTTGATTTGCATTTCTCTAATAATTAGTGATGTTGAGCAGCTTTTCATGTGCGTCTTGGCCATCTCTGTGTCTTCTTTGAAGAAACGTCTATTTAGATCTTCTGCCCATTTTTGTATTGGGTTGTTTGTTGTATTAATATTAAGCTGCATGAGCTGTTTATATATATTGGAGATTAAACCTTTGTCCATTGATTCGTTTGTGAAAGTTTTCGCCCAATCTGAGGGTTGCCTTTTTCCATTCCCGTTTTTTTAAAAAGAAAGAAAGAAATCAAAAGAAGCAGAACACTAATGTGCGTGAAATATGCCTCTTGAAACTGTCGTTTTGAAATATGGACGTCTTTTGAAATTTTAGGTCGATATATGACCCCAGGATTTGTTTTCAGGGCAGGTGTCATTTACAGGCCTGTAATGATTTGGAATATCCACTGACCATTAGCGCTGGGATTAAAGCTGCTGTTGTGTGAAACGCCCACAAGGTGGCAGCAGTTCTCCCTTTCCAAATCTGGTTACTAGGGCAGCAGAGCCTCAATGGAAGTCGCGTTCTAGATTGGAATGTAGAACGGAATGTACCAGGAGAAAGCCCCTCAAGTTTTTCTCACTACTTCTTATTCGTGTTTTTAATTTAATTTTTAATTTTTTATTACAGCAAGTTTGAGTACAACGTTTAGCTTGTTGTAGGTGTGCAAGAGGTGGTTCTTTTACACATATACATATGTCTGTTCTTCCTGGGATCCTTTTCCCATGTTCGTTATGACAGAATGTTGTGTAGTCTTCTCTTGGTACTCCGTAGGTCTTTGGTGATTATATACGTCTACTGTGTTTGTATATGTCTGTTAACCCCAATATCATAATGAATTCAATCCTCACACCTGTCCTTTGGTGAACCATAAGTTTGTTTAATGAATCTGTGATTGCCCTTCTCCGTGGAAATATCTGCCCTGGTATCAATTTATAGGTAACACCTATAAGTGATATGATATGATATGTGTCTTTCACTTTCTGACTTACTCCAAGTCACGTGATTAACTCTAGACTCATCTACGGTGCTGCAAATGGCATTGTGTGCTTCTTTTCCTTGGCTAATATTCTGTCTTAGCGAGGTCCATTTTCTGCAATGTGATTCCCTGAGGGCTGAGGATTAGCTGACCTGGGCAGCCTGACCCTGCCGGCAAGCCCTCCCCAGGTGTGCCTGGGTTGAGGTCAATATAAACAGCACTCCAGGCAGCAATAGCCCCTGCAGCTGTGCCTGACTCCATATTCTCTGCCCCGTCAGCAGTCTCGGGGCTGTGCTGGTGGGAGGGTGTGAGGGTCCACGGCTTTGTGGGTGGCCCGGTGTGAGTGGGGCTCTGCTGGACTTTCTGCAGGAGTTGCCAGGCTGCCACCTGTAAAGAAGAGGATGTGTCACCCATAACTTCCACTGGAGTATCTCTCCGGGCTGAGGTGAGGAAGGAAAAAAAGGAGTGGGGGCCGGGACAGGAGGGGTATCTCAGGCAGGGCAATGGAAAGCTTCCAGAAGAGCGCCCGTGGCCAGGACCATCCTGGCTGACCTGCAGGCACCAAGTTGGCCTGCGTGCTTTCGCTGGTGTGGCTCCACGGCCCTTCCTCTAGGCTTTCAAGCCCTTGTACATATTCAGGTGTTTCACCTGGGAAGGGTGGGAACAGTTCAGCAGCAGCTGGCCTGGGGCTCAGCTCACGTTTACTCACAGAGGCCTCGGCACGGTCCCCCAGCTTTGCAATAAGGACGCTCCTTGCGTGGGCGGGCGGGAATGCTGGCTCTATGGGAGATGATTCCCCACCTCTGACCAATTTCAGAATTGTTTACCACTGGAGCAAGTGCCTTGGTAGTGTTTTCCTCTGTATAACTGTTAGGTTCAGTTTTTTTTTTTTCTTTTTTGATTCAAGTTAGATTTTATTCCTCTTTTATGTATTTATGGATATAAGCATGGAAATAATTCATTCTTATAAATACATCAGTGTGAATGGAAGAATATTTTTTCTGTTTTATTTTTACATTTTATTTTTAAAATTTTTGAAATTTAATTTTATTTATTTTTTTTATACAGTAGATTATTATTAGTTATCTATTTTATGCATAGACATGTATACAGGTCAATCCCAATCTCCCAACTCATCCCACCACCACCACCCCATGGCTTCCCCCTCTTTGTGTCCATACGTTTGTTCTCTACCTCTGTGTCTCTATTTCTGCCCTGCAAACCAGTTCATCTGTAGCATTTTTCTAGGTTCCACATATAGGCATTAATATACAATATTTGTTTTTCTCTTTCTGACTTACTTCACTCTGTATGACAGTCTCTAGATCCATCAACTTCTCTACAAATGACTCAGTTTCATTCCTTTTTATGGCTGAGTAATATTCCATTTTATATATGTACCACATCTTTATCCATTCGTCTGTCTGTGGGCATTTAGGTTGCTTCCATTACCTGGCTATTGTAAATAGTGCTGCAATGAACATTGTGGTGAATGTGTTTCTGTGATTTATGGTTTTCTCTGGGTATATGCCCAGAAGTGGGATTGCTGGATCCTATGGTAATTCTCTTTTAAGTTTTTTAAAGGAACCTCCATACTGTTCTCCATAGTGACTGTATCAATTTACATTCCCACCAATAGCGGAAGAGGGTTCCTTTTGTCCACACCCTCCCCAGAATTTGTTGTTTGTAGATTATCTGATGATGCCGATTCTAACAGGTGTGATGTCTTACCTCATTGTAGTTTTGATTTGCATTTCTCTAATAATTAGTGATGTTGAGCAGCTTTTCATGTGCGTCTTGGCCATCTCTGTGTCTTCTTTGAAGAAACGTCTATTTAGATCTTCTGCCCATTTTTGTATTGGGTTGTTTGTTGTATTAATATTAAGCTGCATGAGCTGTATATATATATAGGAGATTAAACCTTTGTCCATTGATTCGTTTGTGAAAGTTTTCGCCCATTCTGAGGGTTGCCTTTTTCCATTCCCGTTTTTTTAACAAAGAAAGAAGGAAATCAAAAGAAGCAGAACACTAATGTGCGTGAAATATGCCTCTTGAAACTGTCGTTTTGAAATATGGACGTCTTTTGAATTTTTTGGTCGATATATGACCCCAGGATTTGTTTTCAGGGCAGGTGTCATTTACAGGCCTGTAATGATTTGGAATATCCACTGACCATTAGCGCTGGGATTAAAGCTGCTGTTGTGTGAAACGGCCACAAGGTGGCAGCAGTTCTCCCTAACCAAATCTGGTTACTAGGGCAGCAGAGCCTCAATGGAAGTCGCGTTCTAGATTGGAATGTAGAACGGAATGTACCAGGAGAAAGCCCCTCAAGTTTTTCTCACTACTTCTTGTTCGTGTTTTAATTTAATTTTTTATTTTTTATTACAGCAAGTTTGAGTACAACGTTTAGCTTGTTGTAGGTGTGCAAGAGGTGGTTCTTTTACACATATACATATGTCTGTTCTTCCTGGGATCCTTTTGCCATGTACGTTATGACAGAATGTTGAGTAGTCTTCTCTTGGTACTCCGTAGGTCTTTGGTGATTATATATGTCTACTGTGTTTGTATATGTCTGTTAACCCCAATATCGTAATGAATTCAATCCTCACACCTTTCCTTTGGTGAACCATAAGTTTGTTTAATGAATCTGTGATTGCCCTTCTCTGTGGAAATATCTGCCCTGGTATCAATTTATAGGTAACACCTATAAGTGATATGATATGATATGTGTCTTTCACTTTCTGACTTACTCCAAGTCACGTGATTACCTCTAGACTCATCTACGGTGCTGCAAATGGCATTGTGTGCTTCTTTTCCTTGGCGAATATTCTGTCTTAGCGAGGTCCATTTTCTGCAATGTGATTCCCTGAGGGCTGAGGATTAGCTGACCTGGGCAGCCTGACCCTGCCGGCAAGCCCTCCCCAGGTGTGCCTGGGTTGAGGTCAATATAAACAGCACTCCAGGCAGCAATAGCCCCTGCAGCTGTGCCTGACTCCATATTCTCTGCCCCGTCAGCAGTCTCGGGGCTGTGCTGGTGGGAGGGTGTGAGGGTCCACGGCTTTGTGGCTGGCCCGGTGTGAGTGGGGCTCTGCTGGACTTTCTGCAGGAGTTGCCAGGCTGCCACCTGTAAGGAAGAAGATGTGTCACCCATAACTTCCACTGGAGTATATCTCCGGGCTGAGGTGAGGAAGGAAAAAAAGGAGTGGGGGCCGGGACAGGAGGGGTATCTCAGGCAGAGCAATGGAAAGCTTCCAGAAGAGCGCCCGTGGCCAGGACCATGCTGGTTGACCTGCAGGCACCAAGTTGGCCTGCGTACTTTCGCTGGTGTGGCTCCACGGCCCTTCCTCTAGGCTTTCAAGCCCTTGTACATATTCAGGTGTTTCACCTGGGAAGGGTGGGAACAGTTCAGCAGCAGCTGGCCTGGGGCTCAGCTCACGTTTACTCACAGAGGCCTGGGCACGGTCCCCCAGGTTTGCAATAAGGACGCTCCTTGCGTGGGCGGGCGGGGCTGCCGGCTCTATGGGAGATGATTCCCCACCTCTGAACAATTTCAGAATTGTTTACCACTGGAGCAAGTGCCTTGGTAGTGTTTTCCTCTGTATAACTGTTAGGTTCAGTTTTTTTTTTCTTTTTTGGTTCAAGTTAGATTTTATTCCTCTTTTATGTATTTATAGATATAAGCATGGAAATAATTCATTCTTATAAATACATCAGTGTGAATGGAAGAACTTTTTTTCTGTTTTATTTTTACATTTTATTTTTTAAAATTTTGAAATTTAATTTTATTTATTTTTTTATACACTAGGTTATTATTAGTTATCTATTTTATGCATAGACATGTATACAGGTCAATCCCAATCTCCCAACTCATCCCACCACCACCACCCCATGGCTTCCCCCACTTTGTGTCCATACGTTTGTTCTCTACCTCTGTGTCTCTATTTCTGCCCTGCAAACCAGTTCATCTGTAGCATTTTTCTAGGTTCCACATATAGGCATTAATATACAATATTTGTTTTTCTCTTTCTGACTTACTTCACTCTGTATGACAGTCTCTAGATCCATCAACTTCTCTACAAATGACCCAGTTTCATTCCTTTTTATGGCTGAGTAATATTCCATTTTATATATGTACCACATCTTTATCCATTCGTCTGTCTGTGGGCATTTAGGTTGCTTCCATTACCTGGCTATTGTAAATAGTGCTGCAATGAACATTGTGGTGAATGTGTTTCTGTGATTTATGGTTTTCTCTGGGTATATGCCCAGAAGTGGGATTGCTGGATCCTATGGTAATTCTCTTTTTAGTTTTTTAAAGGAACCTCCATACTGTTCTCCATAGTGACTGTATCAATTTACATTCCCACCAATAGCGGAAGAGGGTTCCTTTTGTCCACACCCTCCCCAGAATTTGTTTTTTGTAGATTATCTGATGATGCCGATTCTAACAGGTGTGAGGTCTTACCTCATTGTAGTTTTGATTTGCATTTCTCTAATAATTAGTGATGTTGAGCAGCTTTTCATGTGCGTCTTGGCCATCTCTGTGTCTTCCTTGAAGAAACGTCTATTTAGATCTTCTGCCCATTTTTGTATTGGGTTGTTTGTTGTATTAATATTAAGCTGCATGAGCTGTATATATATATTGGAGATTAAACCTTTGTCCATTGATTCGTTTGTGAACGTTTTCGCCCATTCTGAGGGTTACCTTTTTCCATTCCCGTATTTTTAACAAAGAAAGAAAGAAATCAAAAGAAGCAGAACACTAATGTGCGTGAAATATGCCTCTTGAAACTGTCGTTTTGAAATATGGACGCCTTTTGAATTTTTTGGTCGATATATGACCCCAGGATTTGTTTTCAGGGCAGGTGTCTTTTACAGGCCTGTAATGATTTGGAA
This sequence comes from Mesoplodon bidens, assembly GCF_964165515.1. Classification (NCBI taxonomy): domain Eukaryota; kingdom Metazoa; phylum Chordata; class Mammalia; order Artiodactyla; family Ziphiidae; genus Mesoplodon; species Mesoplodon bidens. The sequence continues at coordinate 32,057 of NW_027672051.1, read as the reverse complement.
TATCCACTGACCATTAGCGCTGGGATTAAAGCTGCTGTTGTGTGAAACGGCCACAAGGTGGCAGCAGTTCTCCCTTACCAAATCTGGTTACTAGGGCAGCAGAGCCTCAATGGAAGTCGCGTTCTAGATTTGAATGTAGAACGGAATGTGCCAGGAGAAAGCCCCTCAAGTTTGTCTCACTACTTCTTGTTCGTGATTATAATTTAATTTTTTATTTTTTATTACAGCAAGTTTGAGTACAACATTTAGCTTGTTGTAGGTGTGCAAGAGGTGGTTCTTTTACACATATACATATGTCTGTTCTTCCTGGGATCCATTTCCCATGTACGTTATGACAGAATGTTGAGTAGTCTTCTCTTGGTACTCCGTAGGTCTTTGGTGATTATATATGTCTACTGTGTTTGTATATGTCTGTTAACCCCAATATCGTAATGAATTCAATCCTCACACCTTTCCTTTGGTGAACCATAAGTTTGTTTAATGAATCTGTGATTGCCCTTCTCTGTGGAAATATCTGCCCTGGTATCAATTTATAGGTAACACCTATAAGTGATATGATATGATATGTGTCTTTCACTTTCTGACTTACTCCAAGTCACGTGATTACCTCTAGACTCATCTACGGTGCTGCAAATGGCATTGTGTGCTTTTTTTCCTTGGCGAATATTCTGTCTTAGCGAGGTCCATTTTCTGCAATGTGATTCCCTGAGGGCTGAGGATTAGCTGACCTGGGCAGCCTGACCCTGCCGGCAAGCCCTCCCCAGGTGTGCCTGGGTTGAGGTCAATATAAACAGCACTCCAGGCAGCAATAGCCCCTGCAGCTGTGCCTGACTCCATATTCTCTGCCCCGTCAGCAGTCTCGGGGCTGTGCTGGTGGGAGGGTGTGAGGGTCCACGGCTTTGTGGGTGGCCCGGTGTGAGTGGGGCTCTGCTGGACTTTCTGCAGGAGTTGCCAGGCTGCCACCTGTAAAGAAGAGGATGTGTCACCCATAACTTCCACTGGAATATCTCCCCGGGCTGAGGTGAGGAAGGAAAAAAAGGAGTGGGGGCCGGGACAGGAGGGGTATCTCAGGCAGGGCAATGGAAAGCTTCCAGAAGAGCGCCCGTGGCCAGGGCCATCCTGGCTGACCTGCAGGCACCAAGTTGGCCTGCGTGCTGTCACTGGTGTGGCTCTACGGCCCTTCCTCTAGGCTTTCAAGCCCTTGTACATATTCAGGTGTTTCACCTGGGAAGGGTGGGAACAGTTCAGCAGCAGCTGGCCTGGGGCTCAGCTCACGTTTACTCACAGAGGCCTCGGCACGGTCCCCCAGCTTTGCAATAAGGACGCTCCTTGCGTGGGCGGGCGGGGCTGCTGGCTCTATGGGAGATGATTCCCCACCTCTGACAAATTTCAGAATTTTTTACCACTGGAGCAAGTGCCTTGGTAGTGTTTTCCTCTGTATAACTGTTAGGTTCAGTTTTTTTTTTTTTCTTTTTTTGTTCAAGTTAGATTTTATTCCTCTTTTATGTATTTATAGATATAAGCATGGAAATAATTCATTCTTATAAATACATCAGTGTGAATGGAAGAACATTGTTTCTGTTTTATTTTTACATTTTATTTTTAAAATTTTTGAAATTTAATTTAATTTATTTTTTTATACAGTAGGTTATTATTATTTATCTATTTTATGCATAGACATGTATACAGGTCAATCCCAATCTCCCAACTCATCCCACCACCACCACCCCATGGCTTCCCCCACTTTGTGTCCATACGTTTGTTCTCTACCTCTGTGTCTCTATTTCTGCCCTGCAAACCAGTTCATCTGTAGCATTTTTCTAGGTTCCACATATAGGCATTAATATACAATATTTGTTTTTCTCTTTCTGACTTACTTCACTCTGTATGACAGTCTCTAGATCCATCAACTTCTCTACAAATGACCCAGTTTCATTCCTTTTTATGGCTGAGTAATATTCCATTTTATATATGTACCACATCTTTATCCATTCGTCTGTCTGTTGGCATTTAGGTTGCTTCCATTACCTGGCTATTGTAAATAGTGCTGCAATGAACATTGTGGTGAATGTGTCTTTGTGATTTATGGTTTTCTCTGGGTATATGCCCAGAAGTGGGATTGCTGGATCCTATGGTAATTCTCTTTTTAGTTTTTTAAAGAACCTGCATACTGTTCTCCATAGTGACTGTATCAATTTACATTCCCACCAATAGCGGAAGAGGGTTCCTTTTGTCCACACCCTCCCCAGAATTTGTTGTTTGTAGATTATCTGATGATGCCGATTCTAACAGGTGTGAGGTCTTACCTCATTGTAGTTTTGATTTGCATTTCTCTAATAATTAGTGATGTTGAGCAGCTTTTCATGTGCGTCTTGGCCATCTCTGTGTCTTCTTTGAAGAAACGTCTATTTAGATCTTCTGCCCATTTTTGTATTGGGTTGTTTGTTGTATTAATATTAAGCTGCATGAGCTGTTTATATATATTGGAGATTAAACCTTTGTCCATTGATTCGTTTGTGAAAGTTTTCGCCCATTCTGAGGGTTGCCTTTTTCCATTCCCGTTTTTTTAACAAAGAAAGAAAGAAATCAAAAGAAGCAGAACACTAATGTGCGTGAAATATGCCTCTTGAAACTGTCGTTTTGAAATATGGACGTCTTTTGAATTTTTAGGTCGATATATGACCCCAGGATTTGTTTTCAGGGCAGGTGTCATTTACAGGCCTGTAATGATTTGGAATATCCACTGACCATTAGCGCTGGGATTAAACCTGCTGTTGTGTGAAACGCCCACAAGGTGGCAGCAGTTCTCCCTTTCCAAATCTGGTTACTAGGGCAGCAGAGACTCAATGGAAGTCGCGTTCTAGATTGGAATGTAGAACGGAATGTACCAGGAGAAAGCCCCTCAAGTTTTTCTCACTACTTCTTGTTCGTGTTTTTAATTTAATTTTTAATTTTTTATTACAGCAAGTTTGAGTACAACGTTTAGCTTGTTGTAGGTGTGCAAGAGGTGGTTCTTTTACACATATACATATGTCTGTTCTTCCTGGGATCCTTTTCCCATGTTCGTTATGACAGAATTTTGTGCAGTCTTCTCTTGGTACTCCGTAGGTCTTTGGTGATTATATACGTCTACTGTGTTTGTATATTTCTGTTAACCCCAATATCATAATGAATTCAATCCTCACACCTTTCCTTTGGTGAACCATAAGTTTGTTTAATGAATCTTTGATTTCCCTTCTCCGTGGAAATATCTGCCCTGGTATCAATTTATAGGTAACACCTATAAGTGATATGATATGATATGTGTCTTTCACTTTCTGACTTACTCCAAGTCACGTGATTACCTCTAGACTCATCTACGGTGCTGCAAATGGCATTGTGTGCTTTTTTTCCTTGGCTAATATTCTGTCTTAGCGAGGTCCATTTTCTGCAATGTGATTCCCTGAGGGCTGAGGATTAGCTGACCTGGGCAGCCTGACCCTGCCGGCAAGCCCTCCCCAGGTGTGCCTGGGTTGAGGTCAATATAAACAGCACTCCAGGCAGCAATAGCCCCTGCAGCTGTGCCTGACTCCATATTCTCTGCCCCGTCAGCAGTCTCGGGGCTGTGCTGGTGGGATGGTGTGAGGGTCCACGGCTTTGTGGGTGGCCCGGTGTGAGTGGGGCTCTGCTGGACTTTCTGCAGGAGTTGCCAGGCTGCCACCTGTAAAGAAGAGGATGTGTCACCCATAACTTCCACTGGAGTATCTCTCCGGGCTGAGGTGAGGAAGGAAAAAAGGAGTGGGGGCCGGGACAGGAGGGGTATCTCAGGCAGGGCAATGGAAAGCTTCCAGAAGAGCGCCCGTGGCCAGGACCATCCTGGCTGACCTGCAGGCACCAAGTTGGCCTGCGTGCTTTCGCTGGTGTGGCTCCACGGCCCTTCCTCTAGGCTTTCAAGCCCTTGTACATATTCAGGTGTTTCACCTGGGAAGGGTGGGAACAGTTCAGCAGCAGCTGGCCTGGGGCTCAGCTCACGTTTCCTCACAGAGGCCTCGGCACGGTCCCCCAGCTTTGCAATAAGGACGCTCCTTGCGTGGGCGGGCGGGAATGCTGGCTCTATGGGAGAAGATTCCCCACCTCTGACCAATTTCAGAATTGTTTACCACTGGAGCAAGTGCCTTGGTAGTGTTTTCCTCTGTATAACTGTTAGGTTCAGTTTTTTTTTTTCTTTTTTGATTCAAGTTAGATTTTATTCCTCTTTTATGTATTTATGGATATAAGCATGGAAATAATTCATTCTTATAAATACATCAGTGTGAATGGAAGAATATTTTTTCTGTTTTATTTTTACATTTTATTTTTAAAATTTTTGAAATTTAATTTTATTTATTTTTTTATACAGTAGATTATTATTAGTTATCTATTTTATGCATAGACATGTATACAGGTCAATCCCAATCTCCCAACTCATCCCACCACCACCACCCCATGGCTTCCCCCACTTTGTGTCCATACGTTTGTTCTCTACCTCTGTGTCTCTATTTCTGCCCTGCAAACCAGTTCATCTGTAGCATTTTTCTAGGTTCCACATATAGGCATTAATATACAATATTTGTTTTTCTCTTTCTGACTTACTTCACTCTGTATGACAGTCTCTAGATCCATCAACTTCTCTACAAATGACTCAGTTTCATTCCTTTTTATGGCTGAGTAATATTCCATTTTATATATGTACCACATCTTTATCCATTCGTCTATCTGTGGGCATTTAGGTTGCTTCCATTACCTGGCTATTGTAAATAGTGCTGCAATGAACATTGTGGTGAATGTGTCTCTGTGATTTATGATTTTCTCTGGGTATATGCCCAGAAGTGGGATTGCTGGATCCTATGGTAATTCTCTTTTTAGTTTTTTAAAGGAACCTCCATACTGTTCTCCATAGTGACTGTATCAATTTACATTCCCACCAATAGCGGAAGAGGGTTCCTTTTGTCCACACCCTCCCCAGAATTTGTTGTTTGTAGATTATCTGATGATGCCGATTCTAACAGGTGTGATGTCTTACCTCATTGTAGTTTTGATTTGCATTTCTCTAATAATTAGTGATGTTGAGCAGCTTTTCATGTGCGTCTTGGCCATCTCTGTGTCTTCTTTGAAGAAACGTCTATTTAGATCTTCTGCCCATTTTTGTATTGGGATGTTTGTTGTATTAATATTAAGCTGCATGAGCTGTATATATATATTGGAGATTAAACCTTTGTCCATTGATTCGTTTGTGAACGTTTTCGCCCATTCTGAGGGTTGCCTTTTTCCATTCCCGTTTTTTTAACAAAGAAAGAAGGAAATCAAAAGAAGCAGAACACTAATGTGCGTGAAATATGCCTCTTGAAACTGTCGTTTTGAAATATGGACGTCTTTTGAATTTTTTGGTCGATATATGACCCCAGGATTTGTTTTCAGGGCAGGTGTCATTTACAGGCCTGTAATGATTTGGAATATCCACTGACCATTAGCGCTGGGATTAAAGCTGCTGTTGTGTGAAACGGCCACAAGGTGGCAGCAGTTCTCCCTTACCAAATCTGGTTACTAGGGCAGCAGAGCCTCAATGGAAGTCGCATTCTAGATTGGAATGTAGAACGGAATGTACCAGGAGAAAGCCCCTCAAGTTTTTCTCACTACTTCTTGTTCGTGTTTTTAATTTAATTTTTTATTTTTTATTACAGCAAGTTTGAGTACAACGTTTAGCTTGTTGTAGGTGTGCAAGAGGTGGTTTTTTACACATATACATATGTCTGTTCTTCCTGGGATCCTTTTCCCATGTACGTTATGACAGAATGTTGAGTAGTCTTCTCTTGGTACTCCGTAGGTCTTTGGTGATTATATATGTCTACTGTGTTTGTATCTGTCTGTTAACCCCAATATCGTAATGAATTCAATCCTCACACCTTTCCTTTGGTGAACCATAAGTTTGTTTAATGAATCTGTGATTGCCCTTCTCCGTGGAAATATCTGCCCTGGTATCAATTTATAGGTAACACCTATAAGTGATATGATATGATATGTGTCTTTCACTTTCTGACTTACTCCAAGTCACGTGATTACCTCTAGACTCATCTACGGTGCTGCAAATGGCATTGTGTGCTTCTTTTCCTTGGCGAATATTCTGTCTTAGCGAGGTCCATTTTCTGCAATGTGATTCCCTGAGGGCTGAGGATTAGCTGACCTGGGCAGCCTGACCCTGCCGGCAAGCCCTCCCCAGGTGTGCCTGGGTTGAGGTCAATATAAACAGCACTCCAGGCAGCAATAGCCCCTGCAGCTGTGCCTGACTCCATATTCTCTGCCCCGTCAGCAGTCTCGGGACTGTGCTGGTGGGAGGGTGTGAGGGTCCACGGCTTTGTGGGTGGCCCGGTGTGAGTGGGGCTCTGCTGGACTTTCTGCAGGAGTTGCCAGGCTGCCACCTGTAAAGAAGAGGATGTGTCACCCATAACTTCCACTGGAGTATCTCTCCGGGCTGAGGTGAGGAAGGAAAAAAAGGAGTGGGGGCCGGGACAGGAGGGGTATCTCAGGCAGGGCAATGGAAAGCTTCCAGAAGAGCGCCCGTGGCCAGGACCATCCTGGCTGACCTGCAGGCACCAAGTTGGCCTGCGTGCTTTCGCTGGTGTGGCTCCACGGCCCTTCCTCTAGGCTTTCAAGCCCTTGTACATATTCAGGTGTTTCACCTGGGAAGGGTGGGAACAGTTCAGCAGCAGCTGGCCTGGGGCTCAGCTCACGTTTACTCACAGAGGCTTCGGCATGGTCCCCCAGCTTTGCAATAAGGACGCTCCTTGCGTGGGCGGGCGGGGCTGCTGGCTCTATGGGAGATGATTCCCCACCTCTGACCAATTTCAGAATTGTTTACCACTGGAGCAAGTGCCTTGGTAGTGTTTTCCTCTGTATAACTGTTAGGTTCAGTTTTTTTTTTCTTTTTTTGTTCAAGTTAGATTTTATTCCTCTTTTATGTATTTATGGATATAAGCATGGAAATAATTCATTCTTATAAATACATCAGTGTGAATGGAAGAACATTTTTTCTGTTTTATTTTTACATTTTATTTTTAAAATTTTTGAAATTTAATTTTATTTATTTTTTATACAGTAGATTATTATTAGTTATCTATTTTATGCATAGACATGTATACAGGTCAATCCCAATCTCCCAACTCATCCCACCACCACCACCCCATGGCTTCCCCCACTTTGTGTCCATACGTTTGTTCTCTACCTCTGTGTCTCTATTTCTGCCCTGCAAACCAGTTCATCTGTAGCATTTTTCTAGGTTCCACATATAGGCATTAATATACAATATTTGTTTTTCTCTTTCTGACTTACTTCACTCTGTATGACAGTCTCTAGATCCATCAACTTCTCTACAAATGACTCAGTTTCATTCCTTTTTATGGCTGAGTAATATTCCATTTTATATATGTACCACATCTTTATCCATTCGTCTGTCTGTGGGCATTTAGGTTGCTTCCATTACCTGGCTATTGTAAATAGTGCTGCAATGAACATTGTGGTGAATGTGTCTCTGTGATTTATGGTTTTCTCTGGGTATATGCCCAGAAGTGGGATTGCTGGATCCTATGGTAATTCTCTTTTTAGTTTTTTAAAGGAACCTCCATACTGTTCTCCATAGTGACTGTATCAATTTACATTCCCACCAATAGCGGAAGAGGGTTCCTTTTGTCCACACCCTCCCCAGAATTTGTTGTTTGTAGATTATCTGATGATGCCGATTCTAACAGGTGTGATGTCTTACCTCATTGTAGTTTTGATTTGCATTTCTCTAATAATTAGTGATGTTGAGCAGCTTTTCATGTGCGTCTTGGCCATCTCTGTGTCTTCTTTGAAGAAACGTCTATTTAGATCTTCTGCCCATTTTTGTATTGGGATGTTTGTTGTATTAATATTAAGCTGCATGAGCTGTATATATATATTGGAGATTAAACCTTTGTCCATTGATTCGTTTGTGAACGTTTTCGCCCATTCTGAGGGTTGCCTTTTTCCATTCCCGTTTTTTTAACAAAGAAAGAAGGAAATCAAAAGAAGCAGAACACTAATGTGCGTGAAATATGCCTCTTGAAACTGTCGTTTTGAAATATGGACGTCTTTTGAATTTTTTGGTCGATATATGACCCCAGGATTTGTTTTCAGGGCAGGTGTCATTTACAGGCCTGTAATGATTTGGAATATCCACTGACCATTAGCGCTGGGATTAAAGCTGCTGTTGTGTGAAACGGCCGCAAGGTGGCAGCAGTTCTCCCTTACCAAATCTGGTTACTAGGGCAGCAGAGCCTCAATGGAAGTCGCGTTCTAGATTGGAATGTAGAACGGAATGTACCAGGAGAATGACCCTCAAGTTTTTCTCACTACTTCTTGTTCGTGTTTTTAATTTAATTTTTTATTTTTTATTACAGCAAGTTTGAGTACAACGTTTAGCTTGTTGTAGGTGTGCAAGAGGTGGTTCTTTTACACATATACATATGTCTGTTCTTCCTGGGATCCTTTTCCCATGTACATTATGACAGAATGTTGAGTAGTCTTCTCTTGGTACTCCGTAGGTCTTTGGTGATTATATATGTCTACTGTGTTTGTATATGTCTGTTAACCCCAATATCGTAATGAATTCAATCCTCACACCTTTCCTTTGGTGAACCATAAGTTTGTTTAATGAATCTGTGATTGCCCTTCTCCGTGGAAATATCTGCCCTGGTATCAATTTATAGGTAACACCTATAAGTGATATGATATGATATGTGTCTTTCACTTTCTGACTTACTCCAAGTCACGTGATTACCTCTAGACTCATCTACGGTGCTGCAAATGGCATTGTGTGCTTCTTTTCCTTGGCGAATATTCTGTCTTAGCGAGGTCCATTTTCTGCAATGTGATTCCCTGAGGGCTGAGGATTAGCTGACCTGGGCAGCCTGACCCTGCCGGCAAGCCCTCCCCAGGTGTGCCTAGGTTGAGGTCAATATAAACAGCACTCCAGGCAGCAATAGACCCTGCAGCTGTGCCTGACTCCATATTCTCTGCCCCGTCAGCAGTCTCGGGGCTGTGCTGGTGGGAGGGTGTGAGGGTCCACGGCTTTGTGGGTGGCCCGGTGTGAGTGGGGTTCTGCTGGACTTTCTGCAGGAGTTGCCAGGCTGCCACCTGTAAAGAAGAGGATGTGTCACCCATAACTTCCACTGGAGTATCTCTCCGGGCTGAGGTGAGGAAGGAAAAAAAGGAGTGGGGGCCGGGACAGGAGGGGTATCTCAGGCAGGGCAATGGAAAGCTTCCAGAAGAGCGCCCGTGGCCAGGACCATCCTGGCTGACCTGCAGGCACCAAGTTGGCCTGCGTGCTTTCGCTGGTGTGGCTCCACGGCCCTTCCTCTAGGCTTTCAAGCCCTTGTACATATTCAGGTGTTTCACGTGGGATGGGTGGGAACAGTTCAGCAGCAGCTGGCCTGGGGCTCAGCTCACGTTTACTCACAGAGGCCTCGGCCCTGTCCCCCAGCTTTGCAATAAGGACGCTCCTTGCGTGGGCGGGCTGTGCTGCTGGCTATATGGGAGATGATTCCCCACCTCTGACCAATTTCAGAATTGTTTACCACTGGAGCAAGTGCCTTGGTAGTGTTTTCCTCTGTATAACTGTTAGGTTCAGTTTTTTTTTCTTTTTTGGTTCAAGTTAGATTTTATTCCTCTTTTATGTATTTATAGATATAAGCATGGAAATAATTCATTCTTATAAATACATCAGTGTGAATGTAAGAACATTGTTTCTGTTTTATTTTCACATTTTATTTTCAAAATTTTTAAAATTTACTTTTATTTATTTTTTTTATACAGTAGGTTATTATTAGTTATCTATTTTATGCATAGATATGTATACAGGTCAATCCCAATCTCCCATCTCATCCCACCACCACCACCCCATGGATTCCCCCACTTTGTGTCTATACGTTTGTTCTCTACCTCTGTGTCTCTATTTCTGCCCTGCAAACCAGTTCATCTGTAGCATTTTTCTAGGTTCCACATATAGGCATTAATATACAATATTTGTTTTTCTCTTTCTGACTTACTTCACTCTGTATGACAGTCTCTAGATCCATCAACATCTCTACAAATGACCCAGTTTGATTCCTTTTTATGGCTGAGTAATATTCCATTTTATATATGTACCACATCTTTATCCATTCGTCTGTCTGTGGGCATTTAGGTTGCTTCCATTACCTGGCTATTGTAAATAGTGCTGCAATGAACATTGTGGTGAATGTGTCTCTGTGATTTATGGTTTTCTCTGGGTATATGCCCAGAAGTGGGATTGCTGGATCCTATGGTAATTCTCTTTTTAGTTTTTTAAAGGAACCTCCATACTGTTCTCCATAGTGACTGTATCAATTTACATTCCCACCAATAGCGGAAGAGGGTTCCTTTTGTCCACACCCTCCCCAGAATTTGTTGTTTGTAGATTATCTGATGATGCCGATTCTAACAGGTGTGAGGTCTTACCTCATTGTAGTTTTGATTTGCATTTCTCTAATAATTCGTGATGTTGAGCAGCTTTTCATGTGCGTCTTGGCCATCTCTGTGTCTTCCTTGAAGAAACGTCTGTTTAGATCTTCTGCCCATTTTTGTATTGGGTTGTTTGTTTTATTAATATTAAGCTGCATGAGCTGTATATATATATTGGAGATTAAACCTTTGTCCATTGATTCGTTTGTGAACGTTTTCGCCCATTCTGAGGGTTGCCTTTTTCCTTTCCCGTTTTTTATCAAAGAAAGAAAGAAATCAAAAGAAGCAGAACACTAATGTGCGTGAAATATGCCTCTTGAAACTGTCGTTTTGAAATATTTACGTCTTTTGAATTTTTAGGTCGATATATGACCCCAGGATTTGTTTTCAGGGCAGGTGTCATTTACAGGCCTGTAATGATTTGGAATATCCACTGACCATTAGCGCTGGGATTAAAGCTGCTGTTGTGTGAAACGGCCACAAGGTGACAGCAGTTCTCCCTTACCAAATCTGGTTACTAGGGCAGCAGAGACTCAATGGAAGTCGCGTTCTAGATTGGAATGTAGAACGGAATGTACCAGGAGAAAGCCTCTCAAGTTTTTCTCACTAAATCTTGTTCGTGTTTTTAATTTAACTTTTTATTTTTTATTACAGCAAGTTTGAGTACAACGTTTAGCTTGTTGTAGGTGTGCAAGAGGTGGTTCTTTTACACATATACATATGTCTGTTCTTCCTGGGATCCTTTTCCCATGTTCGTTATGACAGAATGTTGTGTAGTCTTCTCTTGGTACTCCGTAGGTCTTTGGTGATTATATACATCTACTGTGTTTGTATATGTCTGTTAACCCCAATATCATAATGAATTCAATCCTCACACCTTTCCTTTGGTGAACCATAAGTTTGTTTAATGAATCTTTGTTTGCCCTTCTCCGTGGAAATATCTGCCCTGGTATCAATTTATAGGTAACACCTATAAGTGATATGATATGATATGTGTCTTTCACTTCCTGACTTACTCCAAGTCACGTGATTACCTCTAGACTCATCTACGGTGCTGTAAATGGCATTGTGTGCTTTTTTTCCTTGGCTAATACTCTGTCTTAGCGAGGTCCATTTTCTGCAATGTGATTCCCTGAGGGCTGAGGATTAGCTGACCTGGGCAGCCTGACCCTGCCGGCAAGCCCTCCCCAGGTGTGCCTGGGTTGAGGTCAATATAAACAGCACTCCAGGCAGCAATAGCCCCTGCAGCTGTGCCTGACTCCATATTCTCTGCCCCGTCAGCAGTCTTGGGGCTGTGCTGGTGGGAGGGTGTGAGGGTCCACGGCTTTGTGGGTGGCCCGGTGTGAGTGGGGCTCTGCTGGACTTTCTGCAGGAGTTGCCAGGCTGCCACCTGTAAAGAAGAGGATGTGTCACCCATAACTTCCACTGGAGTATCTCTCCGGGCTGAGGTGAGGAAGGAAAAAAAGGAGTGGGGGCCGGGACAGGAGGGGTATCTCAGGCAGGGCAATGGAAAGCTTCCAGAAGAGCGCCCGTGGCCAGGACCATCCTGGCTGACCTGCAGGCACCAAGTTGGCCTGCGTGCTTTCGCTGGTGTGGCTCCACAGCCCTTCCTCTAGGCTTTCAAGCCCTTGTACATATTCAGGTGTTTCACCTGTGAAGGGTGGGAACAGTTCAGCAGCAGCTGGCCTGGGGCTCAGCTCACGTTTACTCACAGAGGCCTCGGCACGGTGCCCCAGCTTTGCAATAAGGACGCTCCTTGCGTGGGCGGGTGGGGCTGCTGGCTGTATGGGAGATGATTCCCCACCTCTGACCAATTTCAGAATTGTTTACCACTGGAGCAAGTGCCTTGGTAGTGTTTTCCTCTGTATAACTGTTAGGTTCAGTTTTTTTTTTCTTTTTTGGTTCAAGTTAGATTTTATTCCTCTTTTATGTATTTATAGATATAAGCATGGAAATAATTCATTCTTATAAATACATCAGTGTGAATGGCACAACTTTTTTTCTGTTTTATTTTTACATTTTATTTTTAGAAATTTTGAAATTTAATTTTATTTATTTTTTTATACACTAGGTTATTATTAGTTACCTATTTTATGCATAAACATGTATACAGGTCAATCCCAATCTCCCAACTCATCCCACCACCACCACCCCATGGCTTCCCCCACTTTGTGTCGATACATTTGTTCTCTTCCTCTGTGTCTCTATTTCTGCCCTGCAAACCAGTTCATCTGTAGCATTTTTCTAGGTTCCACATATAGGCATTAATATACAATATTTGTTTTTCTCTTTCTGACTTACTTCACTCTGTATGACAGTCTCTAGATCCATCAACTTCTCTACAAATGACCCAGTTTCATTCCTTTTTATGGCTGAGTAATATTCCATTTTATATATGTACCACATCTTTATCCATTCGTCTGTCTGTGGGCATTTAGGTTGCTTCCATTACCTGGCTATTGTAAATAGTGCTGCAATGAACATTGTGGTGAATGTGTCTTTGTGATTTATGGTTTTCTCTGGGTATATGCCCAGAAGTGGGATTGCTGGATCCTATTGTAATTCTGTTTTTAGTTTTTTAAAGGAACCTCCATACTGTTCTCCATAGTGACTGTATCAATTTACATTCCCACCAATAGCGGAAGAGGGTTCCTTTTGTCCACACCCTCCCCAGAATTTGTTGTTTGTAGATTATCTGATGATGCCGATTCTAACAGGTGTGAGGTCTTACCTCATTGTAGTTTTGATTTGCATTTCTCTAATAATTAGTGATGTTGAGCACCTTTTCATGTGCGTCTTGGCCATCTCTGTGTCTTCTTTGAAGAAACGTCTATTTAGATCTTCTGCCCATTTTTGTATTGGGTTGTTTGTTGTATTAATATTAAGCTGCATGAGCTGTATATATATATTGGAGATTAAACCTTTGTCCATTGATTCGTTTGTGAACGTTTTCGCCCCTTATGAGGGTTACCTTTTTCCATTCCCGTTTTTTTAACAAAGAAAGAAAGAAAGCAAAAGAATCAGAACACTAATGTGCGTGAAATATGCCTCTTGAAACTGTCGTTTTGAAATATGGACGTCTTTTGAATTTTTTGGTCGATATATGACCCCAGGATTTGTTTTCAGGGCAGGTGTCATTTACAGGCCTGTAATGATTTGGAATATCCACTGACCATTAGCGCTGGGATTAAAGCTGCTGTTGTGTGAAACGGCCACAAGGTGGCAGCAATTCTCCCTTACCAATCTGGTTACTAGGGCAGCAGAGCCTCATTGGAAGTTGTGTTCTAGATTGGAATTTAGAACGGAATGTACCAGGAGAAAGCCCCTCAAGTTTGTCTCACTATTTCTTGTTCGTGTTTTTAATTTAATTTTTTATTTTTTATTACAGCAAGTTTGAGTACAACGTTTAGCTTGTTGTAGGTGTGCAAGAGGTCGTTCTTTTACACATATACATATGTCTGTTCTTCCTGGGATCCTTTTCCCATGTACGTTATGACAGAATGTTGAGTAGTCTTCTCTTGGTACTCCGTAGGTCTTTGGTGATTATATATGTCTACTGTGTTTGTATATGTCTGTTAACCCCAATATCGTAATGAATTCGATCCACACACCTTTCCTTTGGTGAACCATAAGTTTGTTTAATGAATCTGTGATTGCCCTTCTCCGTGGAAATATCTGCCCTGGTATCAATTTATAGGTAACACCTATAAGTGATATGATATGATATGTGTCTTTCACTTTCTGACTTACTCCAAGTCACGTGATTACCTCTAGACTCATCTACGGTGCTGCAAATGGCATTGTGTGCTTCTTTTCCTTGGCGAATATTCTGTCTTAGCGAGGTCCATTTTCTGCAATGTGATTCCCTGAGGGCTGAGGATTAGCTGACCTGGGCAGCCTGACCCTGCCGGCAAGCCCTCCCCAGGTGTGCCTGGGTTGAGGTCAATATAAACAGCACTCCAGGCAGCAATAGCCCCTGCAGCTGTGCCTGACTCCATATTCTCTGCCCCGTCAGCAGTCTCGGGGCTGTGCTGGTGGGAGGGTGTGAGGGTCCACGGCTTTGTGGGTGGCCTGGTGTGAGTGTGGCTCTGCTGGACTTTCTGCAGGAGTTGCCAGGCTGCCACCTGTAAAGAAGAGGATGTGTCACCCATAACTTCCACTGGAATATCTCTGCGGGCTGAGGTGAGGAAGGAAAAAAAGTAGTGGGTGCCGGGACAGGAGGGGTATCTCAGGCAGGGCAATGGAAAGCTTCCAGAAGAGCGCCCGTGGCCAGGACCATCCTGGCTGACCTGCAGGCACCAAGTTGGCCTGCGTGCTTTCGCTGGTGTGGCTCCACGGCCCTTCCTCTAGGCTTTCAAGCCCTTGTACATATTCAGGTGTTTCACCTGGGAAGGGTGGGAACAGTTCAGCAGCAGCTGACCTGGGGCTCAGCTCACGTTTACTCACAGAGGCTTCGGCACGGTCCCCCAGCTTTGCAATAAGGACGCTCCTTGCGTGGGCGAGCGGGGCTGCTGGCTCTATGGGAGATGATTCCCCACCTCTGACCAATTTCAGAATTGTTTACCACTGGAGCAAGTGCCTTGGTAGTGTTTTCCTCTGTATAACTGTTAGGTTCAGTTTTTTTTTCTTTTTTTATTCAAGTTAGATTTTATTCCTCTTTTATGTATTTATGGATATAAGCATGGAAATAATTCATTCTTATAAATACATCAGTGTGAATGGAAGAACATTTTTTCTGTTTTATTTTTACATTTTATTTTTAAAATTTTTGAAATTTAATTTTATTTATCTTTTTTATACAGTAGGTTATTATTAGTTATCTATTTTATGCATAGACATGTATACAGGTCAATCCCAATCTCCCAACTCATCCCACCACCACCACCCCATGGCTTCCCCCACTTTGTGTCCATACGTTTGTTCTCTACCTCTGTGTCTCTATTTCTGCCCTGCAAACCAGTTCATCTGTAGCATTTTTCTAGGTTCCACATATAGGCATTAATATACAATATTTGTTTTTCTCTTTCTGACTTACTTCACTCTGTATGACAGTCTCTAGATCCATCAACTTCTCTACAAATGACTCAGTTTCATTCCTTTTTATGGCTGAGTAATATTCCATTTTATATATGTACCACATCTTTATCCATTCGTCTGTCTGTGGGCATTTAGGTTGCTTCCATTACCTGGCTATTGTAAATAGTGCTGCAATGAACATTGTGGTGAATGTGTCTCTGTGATTTATGGTTTTCTCTGGGTATATGCCCAGAAGTGGGATTGCTGGATCCTATGGTAATTCTCTTTTTAGTTTTTTAAAGGAACCTCCATACTGTTCTCCATAGTGACTGTATCAATTTACATTCCCACCAATAGCGGAAGAGGGTTCCTTTTGTCCACACCCTCCCCAGAATTTGTTGTTTGTAGATTATCTGATGATGCCGATTCTAACAGGTGTGAGGTCTTACCTCATTGTAGTTTTGATTTGTATTTCTCTAATAATTAGTGATGTTGAGCAGCTTTTCATGTGCGTCTTGGCCATCTCTGTGTCTTCTTTGAAGAAACGTCTATTTAGATCTTCTGCCCATTTTTGTATTGGGTTGTTTGTTGTATTAATATTAAGCTGCATGAGCTGTATATATATATTGGAGATTAAACCTTTGTCCATTGATTCGTTTGTGAACGGTTTCGCCCCTTCTGAGGGTTACCTTTTTCCATTCCCGTTTTTTTAACAAAGAAAGAAAGAAAGCAAAAGAATCAGAACACTAATGTGCGTGAAATATGCCTCTTGAAACTGTCGTTTTGAAATATGGACGTCTTTTGAATTTTTTGGTCGATATATGACCCCAGGATTTGTTTTCAGGGCAGGTGTCATTTACAGGCCTGTAATGATTTGGAATATCCACTGACCATTAGCGCTGGGATTAAAGCTGCTGTTGTGTGAAACGGCCACAAGGTGGCAGCAGTTCTCCCTTACCAAATCTGGTTACTAGGGCAGCAGAGCCTCAATGGAAGTCGCGTTCTAGATTGGAATGTAGAACGGAATGTGCCAGGAGAAAGCCCCTCATGTTTGTCTCACTACATCTTGTTCGTGTTTTTAATTTATTTTTTTATTTTTTATTACAGCAAGTTTGAGTACAACGTTTAGCTTGTTGTAGGTGTGCAAGAGGTGGTTCTTTTACACATATACATATGTCTGTTCTTCCTGGGATCCTTTTCCCATGTACGTTGTGACAGAATGTTGAGTAGTCTTCTCTTGGTACTCTGTAGGTCTTTGGTGATTATATATGTCTACTGTGTTTGTATCTGTCTGTTAACCCCAATATCGTAATGAATTCAATCCTCACACCTTTCCTTTGGTGAACCATAAGTTTGTTTAATGAATCTGTGATTGCCCTTCTCCGTGGAAATATCTGCCCTGGTATCAATTTATAGGTAACACCTATAAGTGATATGATATGATATGTGTCTTTCACTTTCTGACTTACTCCAAGTCACGTGATTACCTCTAGACTCATCTACGGTGCTGCAAATGGCATTGTGTGCTTCTTTTCCTTGGCGAATATTCTGTCTTAGCGATGTCCATTTTCTGCAAAGTGATTCCCTGAGGGCTGAGGATTAGCTGACCTGGGCAGCCTGACCCTGCCGGCAAGCCCTCCCCAGGTGTGCCTGGGTTGAGGTCAATATAAACAACACTCCAGGCAGCAATAGCCCCTGCAGCTGTGCCTGACTCCATATTCTCTGCCCCGTCAGCAGCCTCGGGGCTGTGCTGGTGGGAGGGTGTGAGGGTCCACGGTTTTGTGGGTGGCCCGGTGTGAGTGGGGCTCTGCTGGACTTTCTGCAGGAGTTGCCAGGCTGCCACCTGTAAAGAAGAGGATGTGTCACCCATAACTTCCACTGGAATATCTCTGCGGGCTGAGGTGAGGAAGGAAAAAAAGGAGTGGGGGCCGGGACAGGAGGGCTATCTCAGGCAGGGCAATGGAAAGATTCCAGAAGAGCGCCGGTGGCTAGGGCCATCCTGGCTGACCTGCAGGCAACAAGTTGGCCTGCTTGCTGTCACTGGTGTGGCTCTACGGCCCTTCCTCTAGGCTTTCAAGCCCTTGTACATATTCAGGTGTTTCACGTGGGAATGGTGGGAACAGTTCAGCAGCAGCTGGCCTGGGGCTCAGCTCACGTTTACTCACAGAGGCCTTGGCCCGGTCCCCCAGCTTTGCAATAAGAACGCTCCTTGCGTGGGCGGGCTGGGCTGCTGGCTCTATGGGAGATGATTCCCCACCTCTGACCAATTTCAGAATTGTTTACCACTGGAGCAAGTGCCTTGGTAGTGTTTTCCTCTGTATAACTGTTAGGTTCAGTTTTTTTTTCTTTTTTGGTTCAAGTTAGATTTTATTCCTCTTTTATGTATTTATAGATATAAGCATGGAAATAATTCATTCTTATAAATACATCAGTGTGAATGGAAGAACATTGTTTCTGTTTTATTTTTACATTTTATTTTTAAAATTTTTGAAATTTAATTTTATTTATCTTTTTTATACAGTAGGTTATTATTAGTTATCTATTTTATGCATAGACATGTATACAGGTCAATCCCAATCTCCCAACTCATCCCACCACCACCACCCCATGGCTTCCCCCACTTTGTGTCCATACGTTTGTTCTCTACCTCTGTGTCTCTATTTCTGCCCTGCAAACCAGTTCATCTGTAGCATTTTTCTAGGTTCCACATATAGGCATTAATATACAATATTTGTTTTTCTCTTTCTGACTTACTTCACTCTGTATGACAGTCTCTAGATCCATCAACTTCTCTACAAATGACTCAGTTTCATTCCTTTTTATGGCTGAGTAATATTCCATTTTATATATGTACCACATCTTTATCCATTCGTCTGTCTGTGGGCATTTAGGTTGCTTCCATTACCTGGCTATTGTAAATAGTGCTGCAATGAACATTGTGGTGAATGTGTCTCTGTGATTTATGGTTTTCTCTGGGTATATGCCCAGAAGTGGGATTGCTGGATCCTATGGTAATTCTCTTTTTAGTTTTTTAAAGGAACCTCCATACTGTTCTCCATAGTGACTGTATCAATTTACATTCCCACCAATAGCGGAAGAGGGTTCCTTTTGTCCACACCCTCCCCAGAATTTGTTGTTTGTAGATTATCTGATGATGCCGATTCTAACAGGTGTGAGGTCTTACCTCATTGTAGTTTTGATTTGCATTTCTCTAATAATTAGTGATGTTGAGCACCTTTTCATGTGCGTCTTGGCCATCTCTGTGTCTTCTTTGAAGAAACGTCTATTTAGATCTTCTGCCCATTTTTGTATTGGGTTGTTTGTTGTATTAATATTAAGCTGCATGAGCTGTATATATATATTGGAGATTAAACCTTTGTCCATTGATTCGTTTGTGAACGGTTTCGCCCCTTCTGAGGGTTACCTTTTTCCATTCCCGTTTTTTTAACAAAGAAAGAAAGAAAGCAAAAGAATCAGAACACTAATGTGCGTGAAATATGCCTCTTGAAACTGTCGTTTTGAAATATGGACGTCTTTTGAATTTTTTGGTCGATATATGACCCCAGGATTTGTTTTCAGGGCAGGTGTCATTTACAGGCCTGTAATGATTTGGAATATCCACTGACCATTAGCGCTGGGATTAAAGCTGCTGTTGTGTGAAACGGCCACAAGGTGGCAGCAATTCTCCCTTACCAATCTGGTTACTAGGGCAGCAGAGCCTCATTGGAAGTTGTGTTCTAGATTGGAATTTAGAACGGAATGTACCAGGAGAAAGCCCCTCAAGTTTGTCTCACTATTTCTTGTTCGTGTTTTTAATTTAATTTTTTATTTTTTATTACAGCAAGTTTGAGTACAACGTTTAGCTTGTTGTAGGTGTGCAAGAGGTCGTTCTTTTACACATATACATATGTCTGTTCTTCCTGGGATCCTTTTCCCATGTACGTTATGACAGAATGTTGAGTAGTCTTCTCTTGGTACTCCGTAGGTCTTTGGTGATTATATATGTCTACTGTGTTTGTATATGTCTGTTAACCCCAATATCGTAATGAATTCGATCCACACACCTTTCCTTTGGTGAACCATAAGTTTGTTTAATGAATCTGTGATTGCCCTTCTCCGTGGAAATATCTGCCCTGGTATCAATTTATAGGTAACACCTATAAGTGATATGATATGATATGTGTCTTTCACTTTCTGACTTACTCCAAGTCACGTGATTACCTCTAGACTCATCTACGGTGCTGCAAATGGCATTGTGTGCTTCTTTTCCTTGGCGAATATTCTGTCTTAGCGAGGTCCATTTTCTGCAATGTGATTCCCTGAGGGCTGAGGATTAGCTGACCTGGGCAGCCTGACCCTGCCGGCAAGCCCTCCCCAGGTGTGCCTGGGTTGAGGTCAATATAAACAGCACTCCAGGCAGCAATAGCCCCTGCAGCTGTGCCTGACTCCATATTCTCTGCCCCGTCAGCAGTCTCGGGGCTGTGCTGGTGGGAGGGTGTGAGGGTCCACGGCTTTGTGGGTGGCCTGGTGTGAGTGTGGCTCTGCTGGACTTTCTGCAGGAGTTGCCAGGCTGCCACCTGTAAAGAAGAGGATGTGTCACCCATAACTTCCACTGGAATATCTCTGCGGGCTGAGGTGAGGAAGGAAAAAAAGTAGTGGGTGCCGGGACAGGAGGGGTATCTCAGGCAGGGCAATGGAAAGCTTCCAGAAGAGCGCCCGTGGCCAGGACCATCCTGGCTGACCTGCAGGCACCAAGTTGGCCTGCGTGCTTTCGCTGGTGTGGCTCCACGGCCCTTCCTCTAGGCTTTCAAGCCCTTGTACATATTCAGGTGTTTCACCTGGGAAGGGTGGGAACAGTTCAGCAGCAGCTGACCTGGGGCTCAGCTCACGTTTACTCACAGAGGCTTCGGCACGGTCCCCCAGCTTTGCAATAAGGACGCTCCTTGCGTGGGCGAGCGGGGCTGCTGGCTCTATGGGAGATGATTCCCCACCTCTGACCAATTTCAGAATTGTTTACCACTGGAGCAAGTGCCTTGGTAGTGTTTTCCTCTGTATAACTGTTAGGTTCAGTTTTTTTTTCTTTTTTTATTCAAGTTAGATTTTATTCCTCTTTTATGTATTTATGGATATAAGCATGGAAATAATTCATTCTTATAAATACATCAGTGTGAATGGAAGAACATTTTTTCTGTTTTATTTTTACATTTTATTTTTAAAATTTTTGAAATTTAATTTTATTTATCTTTTTTATACAGTAGGATATTATTAGTTATCTATTTTATGCATAGACATGTATACAGGTCAATCCCAATCTCCCAACTCATCCCACCACCACCACCCCATGGCTTCCCCCACTTTGTGTCCATACGTTTGTTCTCTACCTCTGTGTCTCTATTTCTGCCCTGGAAACCAGTTCATCTGTAGCATTTTTCTAGGTTCCACATATAGGCATTAATATACAATATTTGTTTTTCTCTTTCTGACTTACTTCACTCTGTATGACAGTCTCTAGATCCATCAACTTCTCTACAAATGACTCAGTTTCATTCCTTTTTATGGCTGAGTAATATTCCATTTTATATATGTACCACATCTTTATCCATTCGTCTGTCTGTGGGCATTTAGGTTGCTTCCATTACCTGGCTATTGTAAATAGTGCTGCAATGAACATTGTGGTGAATGTGTCTCTGTGATTTATGGTTTTCTCTGGGTATATGCCCAGAAGTGGGATTGCTGGATCCTATGGTAATTCTCTTTTTAGTTTTTTAAAGGAACCTCCATACTGTTCTCCATAGTGACTGTATCAATTTACATTCCCACCAATAGCGGAAGAGGGTTCCTTTTGTCCACACCCTCCCCAGAATTTGTTGTTTGTAGATTATCTGATGATGCCGATTCTAACAGGTGTGAGGTCTTACCTCATTGTAGTTTTGATTTGCATTTCTCTAATAATTAGTGATGTTGAGCAGCTTTTCATGTGCGTCTTGGCCATCTCTGTGTCTTCTTTGAAGAAACGTCTATTTAGATCTTCTGCCCATTTTTGTATTGGGTTGTTTGTTGTATTAATATTAAGCTGCATGAGCTGTATATATATATTGGAGATTAAACCTTTGTCCATTGATTCGTTTGTGAACGGTTTCGCCCCTTCTGAGGGTTACCTTTTTCCATTCCCGTTTTTTTAACAAAGAAAGAAAGAAAGCAAAAGAATCAGAACACTAATGTGCGTGAAATATGCCTCTTGAAACTGTCGTTTTGAAATATGGACGTCTTTTGAATTTTTTGGTCGATATATGACCCCAGGATTTGTTTTCAGGGCAGGTGTCATTTACAGGCCTGTAATGATTTGGAATATCCACTGACCATTAGCGCTGGGATTAAAGCTGCTGTTGTGTGAAACGGCCACAAGGTGGCAGCAGTTCTCCCTTACCAAATCTGGTTACTAGGGCAGCAGAGCCTCAATGGAAGTCGCGTTCTAGATTGGAATGTAGAACGGAATGTGCCAGGAGAAAGCCCCTCATGTTTGTCTCACTACATCTTGTTCGTGTTTTTAATTTATTTTTTTATTTTTTATTACAGCAAGTTTGAGTACAACGTTTAGCTTGTTGTAGGTGTGCAAGAGGTGGTTCTTTTACACATATACATATGTCTGTTCTTCCTGGGATCCTTTTCCCATGTACGTTGTGACAGAATGTTGAGTAGTCTTCTCTTGGTACTCCGTAGGTCTTTGGTGATTATATATGTCTACTGTGTTTGTATCTGTCTGTTAACCCCAATATCGTAATGAATTCAATCCTCACACCTTTCCTTTGGTGAACCATAAGTTTGTTTAATGAATCTGTGATTGCCCTTCTCCGTGGAAATATCTGCCCTGGTATCAATTTATAGGTAACACCTATAAGTGATATGATATGATATGTGTCTTTCACTTTCTGACTTACTCCAAGTCACGTGATTACCTCTAGACTCATCTACGGTGCTGCAAATGGCATTGTGTGCTTCTTTTCCTTGGCGAATATTCTGTCTTAGCGATGTCCATTTTCTGCAAAGTGATTCCCTGAGGGCTGAGGATTAGCTGACCTGGGCAGCCTGACCCTGCCGGCAAGCCCTCCCCAGGTGTGCCTGTGTTGAGGTCAATATAAACAACACTCCAGGCAGCAATAGCCCCTGCAGCTGTGCCTGACTCCATATTCTCTGCCCCGTCAGCAGCCTCGGGGCTGTGCTGGTGGGAGGGTGTGAGGGTCCACGGTTTTGTGGGTGGCCCGGTGTGAGTGGGGCTCTGCTGGACTTTCTGCAGGAGTTGCCAGGCTGCCACCTGTAAAGAAGAGGATGTGTCACCCAAAACTTCCGCTGGAATATCTCTGCGGGCTGAGGTGAGGAAGGAAAAAAAGGAGTGGGGGCCGGGACAGGAGGGCTATCTCAGGCAGGGCAATGGAAAGATTCCAGAAGAGCGCCGGTGGCTAGGGCCATCCTGGCTGACCTGCAGGCAACAAGTTGGCCTGCTTGCTGTCACTGGTGTGGCTCTACGGCCCTTCCTCTAGGCTTTCAAGCCCTTGTACATATTCAGGTGTTTCACGTGGGAATGGTGGGAACAGTTCAGCAGCAGCTGGCCTGGGGCTCAGCTCACGTTTACTCACAGAGGCCTTGGCCCGGTCCCCCAGCTTTGCAATAAGAACGCTCCTTGCGTGGGCGGGCTGGGCTGCTGGCTCTATGGGAGATGATTCCCCACCTCTGACCAATTTCAGAATTGTTTACCACTGGAGCAAGTGCCTTGGTAGTGTTTTCCTCTGTATAACTGTTAGGTTCAGTTTTTTTTTCTTTTTTGGTTCAAGTTAGATTTTATTCCTCTTTTATGTATTTATAGATATAAGCATGGAAATAATTCATTCTTATAAATACATCCGTGTGAATGGAAGAACATTGTTTCTGTTTTATTTTTACATTTTATTTTTAAAATTTTTGAAATTTAATTTTATTTATCTTTTTTATACAGTAGGTTATTATTAGTTATCTATTTTATGCATAGACATGTATACAGGTCAATCCCAATCTCCCAACTCATCCCACCACCACCACCCCATGGCTTCCCCCACTTTGTGTCCATACGTTTGTTCTCTACCTCTGTGTCTCTATTTCTGCCCTGCAAACCAGTTCATCTGTAGCATTTTTCTAGGTTCCACATATAGGCATTAATATACAATATTTGTTTTTCTCTTTCTGACTTACTTCACTCTGTATGACAGTCTCTAGATCCATCAACTTCTCTACAAATGACTCAGTTTCATTCCTTTTTATGGCTGAGTAATATTCCATTTTATATATGTACCACATCTTTATCCATTCGTCTGTCTGTGGGCATTTAGGTTGCTTCCATTACCTGGCTATTGTAAATAGTGCTGCAATGAACATTGTGGTGAATGTGTCTCTGTGATTTATGGTTTTCTCTGGGTATATGCCCAGAAGTGGGATTGCTGGATCCTATGGTAATTCTCTTTTTAGTTTTTTAAAGGAACCTCCATACTGTTCTCCATAGTGACTCTATCAATTTACATTCCCACCAATAGCGGAAGAGGGTTCCTTTTGTCCACACCCTCCCCAGAATTTGTTGTTTGTAGATTATCTGATGATGCTGATTCTATCAGGTGTGAGGTCTTACCTCATTGTAGTTTTGATTTGCATTTCTCTAATAATTAGTGATGTTGAGCAGCTTTTCATGTGCGTCTTGGCCATCTCTGTGTCTTCTTTGAAGAAACGTCTATTTAGATCTTCTGCCCATTTTTGTATTGGGTTGTTTGTTGTATTAATATTAAGCTGCATGAGCTGTATATATATATTGGAGATTAAACCTTTGTCCATTGATTCGTTTGTGAACGTTTTCGCCCCTTCTGAGGGTTACCTTTTTCCATTCCCGTTTTTTTAACAAAGAAAGAAAGAAAGCAAAAGAATCAGAACACTAATGTGCGTGAAATATGCCTCTTGAAACTGTCGTTTTGAAATATGGACGTCTTTTGAATTTTTTGGTCGATATATGACCCCAGGATTTGTTTTCAGGGCAGGTGTCATTTACAGGCCTGTAATGATTTGGAATATCCACTGACCATTAGCGCTGGGATTAAAGCTGCTGTTGTGTGAAACGGCCACAAGGTGGCAGCAGTTCTCCCTTACCAAATCTGGTTACTAGGGCAGCAGAGCCTCAATGGAAGTCGCGTTCTAGATTGGAATGTAGAACGGAATGTGCCAGGAGAAAGCCCCTCAAGTTTGTCTCACTACATCTTGTTCGTGTTTTTAATTTATTTTTTTATTTTTTATTACAGCAAGTTTGAGTACAACGTTTAGCTTGTTGTAGGTGTGCAAGAGGTGGTTCTTTTACACATATACATATGTCTGTTCTTCCTGGGATCCTTTTCCATTGTACGTTATGACAGAATGTTGAGTAGTCTTCTCTTGGTACTCCGTAGGTCTTTGGTGATTATATACGTCTACTGTGTTTGTATATGTCTGTTAACCCCAATATCGTAATGAATTCAATCCTCACACCTTTCCTTTGGTGAACCATAAGTTTGTTTAATGAATCTGTGATTGCCCTTCTCCGTGGAAATATCTGCCCTGGTATCAATTTATAGGTAACACCTATAAGTGATATGATATGATATGTGTCTTTCACTTTCTGACTTACTCCAAGTCACGTGATTACCTCTAGACTCATCTACGGTGCTGCAAATGGCATTGTGTGCTTCTTTTCCTTGGCGAATATTCTGTCTTAGCGAGGTCCATTTTCTGCAATGTGATTCCTTGAGGGCTGAGGATTAGCTGACCTGGGCAGCCTGACCCTGCCGGCAAGCCCTCCCCAGGTATGCCTGGGTTGAGGTCAATATAAACAGTACTCCAGGCAGCAATAGCCACTGCAGCTGTGCCTGACTCCATATTCTCTGCCCCGTCAGCAGTCTCGGGGCTGTGCTGGTGGGAGGGTGTGAGGGTCCACGGCTTTGTGGGTGGCCCGGTGTGAGTGGGGCTCTGCTGGACTTTCTGCAGGAGTTGCCAGGCTGCCACCTGTAAAGAAGAGGATGTGTCACCCATAACTTCCACTGGAATATCTATCCGGGCTGAGGTGAAGAAGGAAAAAATGGAGTGGGGGCCGGGACAGGAGGGGTATCTCAGGCAGGGCAATGGAAAGCTTCCAGAAGAGCGCCCGTGGCCAGGGCCATCCTGTCTGACCTGCAGGCACCAAGTTGGCCTGCGTGCTGTCACTGGTGTGGCTCTACGGCCCTTCCTCTTGGCTTTCAAGCCCTTGTACATATTCAGGTGTTTCACCTGGGAAGGGTGGGAACAGTTCAGCAGCAGCTGGCCTGGGGCTCAGCTCAAGTTTACTCACAGAGGCCTCGGCACGGTCCCCCAGCTTTGCAATAAGGACGCTCCTTGCGTGGGCGGGCGGGGCTGCTGGCTCTATGGGAGATGATTCCCCACCTCTGACCAATTTCAGAATTTTTTACCACTGGAACAAATGCCTAGGTAGTGTTTTCCTCTGTATAACTGTTGGTTCAGTTTTTTTTTTCTTTTTGGGTTCAAGTTAGATTTTATTCCTCTTTTATGTATTTATAGATATAAGCATGGAAATAATTCATTCTTATAAATACATCAGTGTGAATGGAAGAACATTGTTTCTGTTTTATTTTTACATTTTATTTTTAAAATTTTTGAAATTTAATTTTATTTATTTTTTTTATACAGTAGGTTATTATTAGTTATCTATTTTATGCATAGACATGTATACAGGTCAATCCCAATCTCCCAACTCATCCCACCACCACCACCCCATGGCTTCCCCCACTTTGTGTCCATACGTTTGTTCTCTACCTCTGTGTCTCTATTTCTGCCCTGCAAACCAGTTCATCTGTAGCATTTTTCTAGGTTCCACATATAGGCATTAATATACAATATTTGTTTTTCTCTTTCTGACTTACTTCACTCTGTTTGACAGTCTCTAGATCCATCAACTTCTCTACAAATGACCCAGTTTCATTCCTTTTTATGGCTGAGTAATATTCCATTTTATATATGTACCACATCTTTATCCATTCGTCTGTCTGTGGGCATTTAGGTTGCTTCCATTACCTGGCTATTGTAAATAGTGCTGCAATGAACATTGTGGTGAATGTGTCTTTGTGATTTATGGTTTTCTCTGGGTATATGCCCAGAAGTGGGATTGCTGGATCCTATTGTAATTCTGTTTTTAGTTTTTTAAAGAACCTCCATACTCTTCTCCATAGTGACTGTATCAATTTACATTCCCACCAATAGCGGAAGAGGGTTCCTTTTGTCCACACCCTCCCCAGAATTTGTTGTTTGTAGATTATCTGATGATGCCGATTCTAACAGGTGTGAGGTCTTACCTCATTGTAGTTTTGATTTGCATTTCTCTAATAATTAGTGATGTTGAGCAGCTTTTCATGTGCGTCTTGGCCATTTCTGTGTCTTCTTTGAAGAAACGTCTATTTAGATCTTCTGCCCATTTTTGTATTGGGTTGTTTGTTTTATTAATATTAAGCTGCATGAGCTGTTTATATATATTGGAGATTAAACCTTTGTCCATTGATTCGTTTGTGAAAGTTTTCGCCCATTCTGAGGGTTGCCTTTTTCCATTCCCGTTTTTTTAACAAAGAAAGAAAGAAATCAAAAGAAGCAGAACACTAATGTGCGTGAAATATGCCTCTTGAAACTGTCGTTTTGAAATATGGACGTCTTTTGTATTTTTTGGTCGATATATGACCCAAGGATTTGTTTTCAGGGCAGGTGTCATTTACAGGCCTGTAATGATTTGGAATATCCACTGACCATTAGCGCTGGGATTAAAGCTGCTGTTGTGTGAAACGGCCAAAAGGTGGCAGCAGTTCTCCCTTACCAAATCTGGTTACTAGGGCAGCAGAGCCTCAATGGAAGTCGCGTTCTAGATTGGAATGTAGAACGGAATGTACCAGGAGAAAGCCCCTCAAGTTTTTCTCACTACTTCTTGTTCGTGTTTTTAATTTAACTTTTTATTTTTTATTACAGCAAGTTTGAGTACAACGTTTAGCTTGTTGTAGGTGTGCAAGAGGTGGTTCTTTTACACATATACATATGTCTGTTCTTCCTGGGATCCTTTTCCCATGTTCGTTATGACAGAATGTTGCGTAGTCTTCTCTTGGTACTCCGTAGGTCTTTTGTGATTATATACGTCTACTGTGTTTGTATATGTCTGTTAACCCCAATATCATAATGAATTCAATCCTCACACCTTTCCTTTGGTGAACCATAAGTTTGTTTAATGAATCTTTGATTGCCCTTCTCCGTGGAAATATCTGCCCTGGTATCAATTTATAGGTAACACCTATAAGTGATATGATATGATATGTGTCTTTCACTTTCTGACTTACTCCAAGCCACGTGATTACCTCTAGACTCATCTACGGTGCTGCAAATGGCATTGTGTGCTTTTTTTCCTTGGCTAATATTCTGTCTTTGCGAGGTCCATTTTCTGCAATGTGATTCCCTGAGGGCTGAGGATTAGCTGACCTGGGCAGCCTGACCCTGCCGGCAAGCCCTCCCCAGGTGTGCCTGGGTGGAGGTCAATATAAACAGCACTCCAGGCAGCAATAGCCCGTGCAGCTGTGCCTGACTCCATATTCTCTGCCCCGTCAGCAGTCTCAGGGCTGTGCTGGTGGGAGGGTGTGAGGGTCCACGGCTTTGTGGGTGGCCCAGTGTGAGTGGGGCTCTGCTGGACTTTCTGCAGGAGTTGCCAGGCTGCCACCTGTAAAGAAGAGGTTGTGTCACCCATCACTTCCACTGGAGTATCTCTGCGGGCTGAGGTGAGGAAGGAAAAAAAGGAGTGGGGGCCGGGACAGGAGGGGTATCTCAGGCAGGGCAATGGAAAGCTTCCAGAAGAGCGCCCGTGGCCAGGACCATCCTGGCTGACCTGCAGGCACCAAGTTGGCCTGCGTGCTTTCGCTGGTGTGGCTCCACGGCCCTTCCTCTAGGCTTTCAAGCCCTTGTACATATTCAGGTGTTTCACCTGGGAAGGGTGGGAACAGTTCAGCAGCAGCTGGCCTGGGGCTCAGCTCACGTTTACTCACAGAGGCCTTGGCACGGTCCCCCAGCTTTGCAATAAGGACGCTCCTTGCGTGGGCGGGTGGGGCTGCTGGCTGTATGGGAGATGATTCCCCACCTCTGACCAATTTCAGAATTGTTTACCACTGGAGCAAGTGCCTTGGTAGTGTTTTCCTCTGTATAACTGTTAGGTTCAGTTTTTTTTTTTCTTTTTTGGTTCAAGTTAGATTTTATTCCTCTTTTATGTATTTATAGATATAAGCATGGAAATAATTCATTCTTATAAATACATCAGTGTGAATGGCAGAACTTTTTTTCTGTTTTATTTTAACATTTTATTTTTAGAAATTTTGAAATTTAATTTTATTTATTTTTTTATACACTAGGTTATTATTAGTAACTATTTTATGCATATACATGTATACAGGTCAATCCCAATCTCCCAACTCATCCCACCACCACCACCCCATGGCTTCCCCCACTTTGTGTCCATACGTTTGTTCTCTACCTCTGTGTCTCTATTTCTGCCCTGCAAACCAGTTCATCTGTAGCATTTTTCTAGGTTCCACATATAGGCATTAATATACAATATTTGTTTTTCTCTTTCTGACTTACTTCACTCTGTATGACAGTCTCTAGATCCATCAACTTCTCTACAAATGACCCAGTTTCATTCCTTTTTATGGCTGAGTAATATTCCATTTTATATATGTACCACATCTTTATCCATTCGTCTGTCTGAGGGCATTTAGGTTGCTTCCATTACCTGGCTATTGTAAATAGTGCTGCAATGAACATTGTGGTGAATGTGTCTTTGTGATTTATGGTTTTCTCTGGGTATATGCCCAGAAGTGGGATTGCTGGATCCTATGGTAATTCTCTTTTTAGTTTTTTAAAGGAACCTCCATACTGTTCTCCATAGTGACTGTATCAATTTACATTCCCACCAATAGCGGAAGAGGCTTCCTTTTGTCCACACCCTCCCCAGAATTTGTTTTTTGTAGATTATCTGATGATGCCGATTCTAACAGGTGTGAGGTCTTACCTCATTGTAGTTTTGATTTGCATTTCTCTAATAATTAGTGATGTTGAGCAGCTTTTCATGTGCGTCTTGGCCATCTCTGTGTCTTCTTTGAAGAAACGTCTATTTAGATCTTCTGCCCATTTTTGTATTGGGTTGTTTGTTGTATTAATATTAAGCTGCATGAGCTGTATATATATATTGGAGATTAAACCTTTGTCCATTGATTAGTTTGTGAACGTTTTCGCCCCTTCTGAGGGTTACCTTTTTCCATTCCCGTTTTTTTAACAAAGAAAGAAAGAAAGCAAAAGAATCAGAACACTAATGTGCATGAAATATGCGTCTTGAAACTGTCGTTTTGAAATATGGACGTCTTTTGAATTTTTTGGTCGATATATGACCCCAGGATTTGTTTTCAGGGCAGGTGTCATTTACAGGCCTGTAATGATTTGGAATATCCACTGACCATTAGCGCTGGGATTAAAGCTGCTGTTGTGTGAAACGGCCACAAGATGGCAGCAGTTCTCCCTTACCAATCTGGATACTAGGGCAGCAGAGCCTCATTGGAAGTTGTGTTCTAGATTGGAATTTAGAACGGAATGTGCCAGGAGAAAGCCCCTCAAGTTTGTCTCACTACTTCTTGTTCGTGTTTTTAATTTAATTTTTTTTTTATTACAGTAAGTTTGATTACAACTTTTGGCATTTTGTAGGTGTGCAAGATGTGTTTCTTTTACACATATACATATGTCTGTTCTTCCTGGGATCCTTTTCCCATGTACGTTATGACAGAATGTTGAGTAGTCTTCCCCTGGTATTCCGTAGGTCTTTGGTGATTATATATTCCACCTGTTTGTATATGTCTGTTAACCCCAATATCGTAATGAATCCAATCCTCACAACTTTCCATTGGTGAACCATAAGTGTGTTTAATGAATCTGTGATTGCCCTTCTCCGTGGAAATATCTGCCCTGGTATCCATTTTTAGGTAACACCTATAAGTGATATGATACGATATGTGTCTTTCACTTTCTGACTTACTACAAGTCACGTGATTACCTCTCAACTCATCTACGGTGCTGCAAATGGCATTGTGTCCTTTTTTCCCTTGGCGAATATTCTGTCTTAGCGAGGTCCATTTTCTGCAATGTGATTCCCTGAGGGCTGAGGATTAGCTGACCTGGGCAGCCTGACCCTGCCGGCAAGCCCTCCCCAAGTGTGCCTGGGTTGAGGTCAATATAAACAGCACTCCAGGCAGCAATAGCTCCTGCAGCTGTGACTGACTCCATATTCTCTGCCCCGTCAGCAGTCTCGGGGCTGTGCTGGTGGGAGGGTGTGAGTGTCCATGGCTTTGTGGGTGGCCCGGTGTGAGTGGGGCTCTGCTGGAATTTCTGCAGGAGTTGCCAGGCTGCCACCTGTAAAGAAGACGATGTGTCACCCATAACTTCCACTGGAATTTCTCTCCGGGCTGAGGTGAGGAAGGAAAAAAAGGAGTGGGGGCCGGGACAGGAGGGGTATCCCAGGCAGGGAAATGGAAAGCTTCCAGAAGAGCGCCCGGGGCCAGGACCATCCTGGCTGGCCTGCAGGCAGCAAGTTGGCCTGCGTGCTGTCGCTGGTGTGGCTCCACGGCCCATCCTCTAGGCTTTCAAGCCCTTGTACATATTCAGGTGTTTTAACTGGGAAGGGTGGGAACAGTTCAGCAGCAGCTGGCCTGGGGCTCAGATCACGTTTACTCACAGAGTCCTCGGCACGGTCCCCCAGGATTGCAATGAGGACGCTCCATGCGTGGGGGGGCGGAGCTGCTGGCAGTATGGGAGATGATTCCCCACCTCTGACCAATTTTAGAATTGTTTACCACTGGAGCAAGTGCCTTGGTAGTGTTTTCCTCTCTATAACTGTTAGGTTCAGGTATTTTTTTTCTTTTTCGGTGCCAGTTACATTCTGTTCTTCCTTTATGTATTTATAGATATAAGCATGGAAATAATTCGTTCATATAAATACATCTGTGTGAATGGAAGAACTTCTTTCTGTTTTATTTTTAAATTATATTTTTAAAAATTTTGAAATTTAAGTTTATTTATTTATTTTATACAGCAGGTTATTATTAGTTATCTATTTTATGCATATACATGCATACAGGTCAATCCCAATCTCCCAACTCATCCCACCACCACCACCCCATGGCTTACCCCACTTGGTGTCCATACGTTTGTTCTCTACCTCTGTGTCTCTATTTCTGCCCTGCAAACCAGTTCATCTGTACCATTTTTCTAGGTTCCACATATAGGCATTAATATACAATATTTGTTTTTCTCTTTCTGACTTACTTCATTCCGTATGACAGTCTCTAGATCCATCCACTTCTCTACAAATGACCCAGTTTCATTCCTTTTTATGGCTGAGTAATATTCCATTTTATATATGTACAACATCT